>NC_046156.1:219726452-219861452 GCF_011064425.1 Rattus rattus
GGAATCAGAGAATGAACTGGAAGAGCTTGAAGGGGCTTGAGACCCCATATGTACAACAATGCCAAGCTACCAGAGCTTCCAGGGACTAAGCCACTACCTAAAGACTATACATGGACTGACCCTGGACTCTGACCTCGTAGGTAGCAATGAATATCCTAGTAAGAGCACCAGTGGAAGGGGAAGCCCTGGGTCCTGCTAACACTGAACCCCCAGTGAACTAGACTGTCGGGGGAGGGCAGCAATGGGAGGGGTGGGGAGGGGAACACCCATAAGGGGAAGGGGGGAGGGAAGGATGTTGCCCGAAACCGGGAAAGGAATAACACTCAAAAATGTACATAAGAAATACTCAAGTTAATAAAAAAATAAAAAAATAAATCACACTGATTATGATGATGGAGGACTTCAAGAAAGACATAAAGAACTCCCTTAGAGAAACGGAGGAAAACATAAATAAAAAAGTAGAAGCATATAGAGAGGAATCACAAAAATCCCTGAAAGAATTCCAGGAAAACACAATCAAACAATTGAAGGAATTAAAAATGGAAATAGAAGCAATAAAGAAAGCACAAGGGGGAGACAACCCTGGATATAGAAAACCAAAGGAAGAGACAAGGAGCTGTAGATACAAGCATCACCAACAGAATACAAGAGATAGAAGAGAGAATCTCAGGAGCAGAAAATTCCATAGAAATCATCAACACAACGGTCAAAGATAATGTAAAATGGAAAAAGCTACTGGTCCAAAACATACAGGAAATCTAGGACTCAATGAGAAGACCAAAGCTAAGGATAATAGGTATAGAAGAGAGTGAAGACTCCCAGCTCAAAGGACCAGTAAATATCTTCAACAAAATCATAGAAGAAAACTTCCCTAACCTAAAAAAAGAGATACCCATAAACATACAAGAAGCCTACAGAACTCCAAATACAGTGGACCAGAAAAGAAACTCCTCCTGTCACATAATAGTCAAAACACCAAATGCACAAAATAAAGAAAGAATATTAAAAGCAGTAAGGGAATTAGGTCAAGTAACATATAAAGTCAGACCTATCAGAATCACACCAGACTTCTCGCCAGAGACTATGAAAGCCAGAAGATCCTGGACAGATGTCATACAAACCCTAAGAGAGCACAAATGCCAGCCCAGGTTACTGTATCCAGCAAAACTCTAGGTGGAGAAACCAAGATATTCCATGACAAAACCAAATTTCCACAATATCTTTCTACAAATCCAGCCCCACAAAGATAATAAATGGCAAAGCCCAACTTAAGGAGGCAAGCTACACCCTAGAAAAAGAAAGAAACTAATCGTCTATGCAACAAAACAAAGAGAAGAAAAGCACAAAAATTATCTCACATCCAAACACTATTATAACAGTAAGCAACAATCACTATTCCTTTTTTTTTATCTTTATTAACTTGAGTATTTCTTATTTACATTTCAATTTTTATTCACTTTCACGGTTTCATGGCCAATATCCCCGACCCCTCTCCCTCCCCTTCTATATGGGTGTTCCCCTCCCCATCCTTCCCCCATTACCTCCTTCCCCTCAACAATCACGTTCGCTGGGGGTTCACTCTTGGCAGGACCAAGGGCTTCCCCTTCCACTGGTGCTCTTAGTAGGCTATTCATTGCTACCTATGCAGTTGGAGCCCAGGGTCAGTCCATGTATAGTCTTTGGGTAGTGGCTTAGTCCCTGGAAGCTCTGGTTGCTTGGCATTGTTGTTCATATGGGGTCTCGAGCCCCTTCGAGCTCTTCCAGTCCTTTTCTTATTCCTTCAACGGGAACTCCTTCAGTTCAGTGGTTTGCTGTTGTCAATCGCCTACATATTTGTTGTATTCTGGCTGTGTCTCGTGGAGAGATCTATGATCCGGTTCCTGTCAGGCTGCACTTCTTTTTGCTTCATCCATATTGTCTAATTGACGTGGTTGTATATGTAGGGGCCACATGTGGTGCAGGCTTGAATGGGTATTCTTTCTGCCTCAGTTTTAATCTTTGCTTCCCATTCCCTGCAAGGGTATTCTTGTTCCCTTTAAAAGAAGGAGTGAAGCATTCGTGATTTTGATCATCCGCCTGAGTTTCACTGCGTTCTGTGCATCTATTTAGGGTAATTCAAGCATTTGGGCTAATAGCCACTTATCAATGAATGCATACCATGTTTTTTTTTCTGTGATTGGGTTACCTCACTCAGGATGATATTTTCCAGTTCCATCCATTTGCCTATGAATTTCATAAAGTCATTGTTGTTGATAGCTGAGTAATATTCCATTGTGTAGATTTACCACATTTTCTGTATCTATTCCTCTGTTGAAAGGCATCTGGGTTCTTTCCAGCTTCTGGCTATTATAAGTAAGGCTGCGATGAACATAGTGGAGCACGTGTCTTTGTTATATGTTGGGGCATCTTTTGGGTATATGCCCAAGAGATGTATAGCTGGGACCTCAGGTAGTTCAATGTCCAATTTTCTGAGGAACCTCCAGACTGATTTCCAGAATGGTTGTACCAGTCTGCTATCCCACCAACAATGGAGGAGTGTTCACTCCTTCTCTCCACATCCTCCCACAGCATTTGCTGTCACCTGAGTTTTGATTCTTAGCCATTCTCACTGGTGTGAGGTGAAATCTCAGGGTTGTTTTTGATTTGCATTTCCCTATGACTAAAAGATGTTGAACATTTCTTTAGGTGTTCTCAGCCATTCGGCATTCCCAGCTGTGAATTCTTTTTTTTAGCTCTGAAACCCCAGTTTTTTAATAGGGTTATTTGTCTCCCTGTGGTGTAACTTCTTGAGTTCTTTGTATATTTTGGATATAAGCCCTCTATCTGTTGTAGGATTGGTAAACATCTTTTTCCAATCTGTTGGTGGCCGTTTTGTCCTAACCACAGTGTCCTTTGCCTTACAGAAGCTTTGCAGTTTTATGAGATCCCATTTCTCGATTCTTGATCTTAGAGCATAAGCCATTGGTGTTTTGTTCAGGAAATTTTCTCCAGTGTCCCTGTGTTCGAGATGCTTCACCACTTTTTCTTCTATTAGTTTGAGTGTATCTGGTTTGATGTGGAGGTCCTTGATCCACTTGGACTTAAGCTTTGTACAGGGTCATAAGCATGGATCGATCTGCATTCTTCTACATGTTGACCTCCAGTTGAACCAGCACCATTTGCTGAAAATGCTATCTTTTTTCCATTGGATGGTTTTGGCTCCTTTGTCAAAAATCAAGTGATCATAGGTGTGTGGGTTCATTTCTGGGTCTTCAATTCTATCCCACTGGTCTATCTGTCTGTCTCTGTACCAATACCATGCAGTTTTTATCACTATTGCTCTATAATACTGCTTGAGTTCAGGGATAGTGATTCCCCCGGAAGTCCTTTTATTGTTGAGGATAGTTTTAGCTTTTCTGGGTTTTTTGTTATTCCAGATGAATTTGCAAATTGTTCTGTCTAACTCTTTGAAGAATTGGATTGGTATTTTGATGGGGATTTCATTGAATCTGTAGATTGCTTTTGGTTAAATGGCCATTTTTATGATATTAATCCTGCTGAACCATGAGCATGGGAGATCTTTCCATCATCTGCGATCTTCTTCAATTTCTTTCTTCAGAGGCTTGAAGTTCTTATCATACAGATCTTTCACTTGCTTGGTTAAAGTCACACCGAGGTGTTTTATATTATTTGGGTCTATTATGAAGGGTGTCATTTCCCTAATTTCTTTCTCGGCTTGTTTCTCTTTTGTGTAGAGGAAGGCTACTGATTTATTTTAGTTAATTTTATACCCAGCCACTTTGCTGAAGTTGTTTATCAGGTTTAGTAGTTCTCTGGTGGAATTTTTGGGATCACTTAAATATACTATCATATCATCTGCAAATAGTGATATTTTGACTTCTTCTTTTCCAATCTGTATCCCTTTGATCTTCTTTTGTTGTCTGATTGCTCTGGATAGAACTTCAAGAACTATATTGAATAAGTAGGGAGAGAGTGGGCAGCCTTGTCTAGTGCCTGATTTTAGTGGGATTCTTCAAGTTTCTCTCCATTTAGTTTAATGTTAGCCACTGGTTTGCTGTATATGGCTTCTACTATGTTTAGGTATGGGCCTTGAATTCCTATTCTTTCCAGGACTTTTATCATGAAGGGGTATTCAATTTTGTCAAATGCTTTCTCAGCATCTAATGAAATGATCATGTGGTTTTGTTCTTTCAGTTTGTTTATATAATGGATTACATTGATGGTTTTCCGTATATTAAACCAATCCTGCATGCCTGGGATGAAGCCTACGTGATCATGGTGGATGATTATTTTGATGTGCTATTGTATTCGGTTTGCCAGAATTTTATTGAGTATTTTTGCGTCGATATTCATAAGGGAAATTGGTCTGAAGTTCTCTTTAGTTGTTGGGTCTTTGCTCACAACCGTGTGTAATGGGATCGGATGCCCATTTCTTATGTATCTGAAGAGAGCCATACTGAATATAAAATGAGTGAATAGATCTTTTAAAAAATAGTATTAAATGAAATAGAAAATAAAAACTTGACCATATCAATAAGCAGATTTAATTTAGATAATCTAAATACCTCAAAACCACAGACTGTATGAGTAGATACACACACACACACACACAAACACACACACATATACACACACACACAAAATCTAACCTCATATAATATGTAAAATATACATATTCTGCTCAAAGACAAATGAGCAGAATATGAATTGATTATAAATACAAGAATGAACAAGTTTTAAGTAAAAGACCATGTAAATAATAGCCACGATATGACTGAGTTTTGGTATCAATAATAAATAAGAGGGCTAGAGAGATACCTTACTCAGTAAGATACTTGCCACACAAGCATGAGGAACTGATTCCACATACCTAGAACCCACAAAAAAAGCCTGGAGCAGCACATTGTGCCTATGATCCAATGGAGAGAAGCAGATAGATGCCTAGCATATGTGGGCTAGCCAGGTAAGTTTAGTGTCAATGGGAGAATATCAGTAGAGTACCTGCCTGATACTAACCCCTGGCCTCTATAACCATTAGTATCTGCCTGTGTACCTCACAGGCAGGCTTCAATAATTACTAATACAGGGAAGAAGGATATTTTATGATGAAATTTTGGTCAACACCTAAATAATACATAACAATGTGAACAAATATCCAACATTTGCAAGTTAGAAAACATAGTTTTAAATAATTGCTATATTAAAATAGGGGCTATTAAAATAGTTCTACTAAATGAAAAACCCAAGATTACAGATTTTAGGGAATGCATGAAAAGCAGCTCATTAAGAAACCATAAGAAACCTTCTTAGTTCATTCTGTGATGGCAATATTATCATTATTCTAAATCCTAACACTTCACTGAGAGAGAGAGGGAGGGAGGGAGGAAGGGAGGGAGGGAGGGAGGGAGGGAGGGAGAGAGATAGAAATAAAACTTCCTTATTGAAAAAGAACTGAAACCAATATGCAAAATTCCCACTTCCAGAGGCTTTAGCCCTGTCCAAGCTAAACATTAAACAGTGGGGAGAAACAATAATGCTACTTAAACATTCTAAAATAACAAAGATTAATAGATAAAATCAAGTCAAATCTTACCTTCAATGCCATGGATCAAACAGAGTTCTCCCAAATCTAAGTGAAGTGCTCTGACACTGAACCAGAACTCAACTACATGCTTTAAAAGAAAGCAAAATCAACAGACCTTCAGAAATAAAAAGATAAGGAAAAAAGAGAGAGAAGACTCAGGTTACTAAATTAGGAAAATAGGAAAAAATTACTACTGATACATAAATAAATTGTTCACAGAGATTATAGAAACAATTACAGCATCGCAGTGCATAATGGGGTGGACATTTATAGTGACAAGTCCCTTTGAGCATAGCAATGAGATGCTGAATTTCATTCCTGATTCAGTTCTCAACTACTACTAGTCTTTTAAAACAAAACTGAGGCGTCTTTAATTTTTCATCTAATTTCTAGGCAATTGGCTTGAAAAAAAATACTGAAAGCAAACAGATGATTTGATGAATTAAATCAAGCAAGCAAGCGGGGGTAGGGAGAGAGAGAGAGAGAGAGAGAGAGAGAGAGAGAGAGAGAGAGAGAGAGACTAAAACAAAGGAAAAAATGAGATTTGTGAAAAAATGAGATTCCTGCATGGTCTACAGACTCTGGACAGGACCTGGTATTCTTCCAGATGGTCTTAAATTTACATTTAAGGATGTCCACTATCCCTTGTCCCTTTCAATATTACTCTGTAAACTGAATTAATTAGGCAAGAGAAAGAAATAAAAAAATTCAAATAAACTATCCATATCTGCAGATGACATGATATATACTTTAGAGTATTCCAGAATTACACCAGAAAGCTTCTAGAAACAATAAATTCAGCCGTGTAGAAGTATATAAATCAATGGTTTTTCTATATACTAACCAACAAACATACAAAGAAGAGATCGTGGACACATTCCCATTTATAATATAATATCTAAGAATAAACCTAAGTAAGCAATTGAAGAACCTCTACAATAAA
Organism: Rattus rattus; assembly: GCF_011064425.1. NCBI lineage: Eukaryota > Metazoa > Chordata > Mammalia > Rodentia > Muridae > Rattus > Rattus rattus. Next base: position 219,732,980 of record NC_046156.1, read on the forward strand.
AACGTAAACATCTGAAGAAGGAGTTAAAGACAGAAACTAGAAAATAGAAGGACATCCCATGCTCATGGATTGGCAGAATCAAATGGCAAATATGACCATTCTACCAAAATCTGTGGATAACTAAAAATCATGGATAGCTAAAACAATTCTGAGTAAAAGCAAAATAGGTGGAGCTACAATTCTATGTAAAGATACAATATATAGCCACAGTGATAAAAACAATATAGCCCTAACACAAAAACAAATGTGTAAACCAATGGAACAAAACTGAGTTGAAGACCCAAGCATGAGCAAACATAATTTCAGTCACTTAATACTTGACAAAGACACCAAAAACATATGATGGAAAAAAGAAAGCACTTTGCCATGTGGTGTTGTTAAAAACTGGATGTCGTCATATAGGAAAATTAAACTAAACATATTTATCACCTTGTACAAAATTCTAAATGGATCAAAGACCTAGGCTTGAAACCTGAAACACTAAAATTGCTACAAGAAAGCATGCACATTATCCTACATTATACAGGTGTTGGAATGAACTTCCTAAATAGGACTCAATATGCCCAAATATTAAGGCCAACAACTGACAAATGGGACTTCATAAAACTAACGAGCTTCTGCACAGCTAAAGAAACAATCTGTCAAGTGAAGAGGAATCCCATAGAAAGGAAGAGAATCTTTGCCAGCTATCATCAGACAGAGGATTGATATCCAGAGTTTATAAAAAAAAAAAATCAAACACAAAGAATAAAACAAATGACTTCTTTATAAAATGTACCTGGGATATGAATAGAGAATTATCAGAGGAAGATAAAAAAAGAAAGGAAGAAGGGAGTAAGGCGACAGAGGGAGGGACAAGAAGAGGAGGAGGAGGATGAAGGGGATAAGGGGACAGAGGGAGAGACAAGAAGAGAAGGAGGAAGAGGACGAGGAGGAGGAGGAGTCATTGTGCCTAGAAATTAGGGAAATGTAAATCAAAACAACTAAGATTTCATCTTACCTTAGATAAAAAGATAACAAAGGAACTGACAATAAATGCTGGAGAGGATGTGGCATGGGACACACACATGTACACACACACAAAGACACACACCCGCATACACACAAACAGGACAAAATGATTTTCATTCACTGTTGGTAGAATTGCAAACTGGTGCAGCCACTCTGGAAATAAGTGTGGAGAATGAAGAATTCTCAAAAAAACTAAACTTATGTTATCTGTCATATGAACCAGTTACTCAGCTTCACTACTCCTAGGCATGTGCCCAAAAGAATTTAACATCCTACTCTAAAGACACTTGCTCAGCCATGTTCATTGCTAGTACATTCATAACAGTGAAAACAATGAAAACAACCTCAATGTCCTACAATGGACAAATGGGTAATCAAAATATGGTACAAGTACACTGTGGATTACTATACAGCTATAAAGAAAAATAAAGTCATGAACCTCCCTGGTAAATGGGTGGAACTAGACAAGGCCATATTGAGCAAGGCAATCCAGACACAGAAAGACAAACTTTGCATATTCTGTCTCATTGGCTCCTAACTCCAAATATTCAGAAGTGAATACATAGCCTGTATTAACTACAGAAATAGGACAGGAAGAGGTGAATGTCACTCCTTGACTTGTGGTCCACCTCCTCCACCTTTGCAACACTGATCACTCAGAATTCTTCTGTCAGTTGGTCTACTTCTGAAAAGCTTTACCACTGCACTGAGTTTACCTAGATAACCCAATATCCACTTTGTAAGGGAAAACGATGGACAACTTATATTTCCCTTGGACTTAATTTTCTATTTGTCATATACCATATAATACTCCTAGGTTCCAGGAAGAATCCTACCCTGCTCTGCAGGGTATTCACTGGACTTGTTTCTTCAGCACCACATTTGGAATAAATATTAATGTCACGTTTGTTTAATAAAGTCCTTGATGTGTCAGCAAGAATTATTAATTTTGTTAAGTCTTTGTATATTGGTTCCTCAAAATTAACCAGATTGGGCTATCAATTTGCTAACTATCCATCAAGTAAAACGCCAGGTAATATTTGTTGTCAACAATATAATTTGAACTTATAAACAAAAAGTTAGATTTCTGGAAAACATGTATTTTAAGATGTTCCTGATGAAATTCTTCATTATTAAGACTCGGAAGATCAGTATATCTTACGAAAAATGATTATTTTCCTTCCAAAAGTTACTTCATTGTGGAACAGAATTATATTTCTGTAAAATGATAAGTCAAAGCATAAGACAGAGCAAGAAGTATATAGCAACAGTAGGAAGCTATGAGATGACCTGTGACCAGGCTACACTAAGAAGCTACCACTTGTTTGCTAAATTCTGGTAAAGCGTCAATGCATAATAGCCACAATTATCTGAGCAGACTTTGAATACTTGACCAACTACCTGCAAATATAAGGCTATATTTTGCTCACTTATTTTAGCTAAAGCTACATATCAAAGCATACTGAGAATGGGAGCAGATCTGAAATTTATTTTCCTTTTATTAGGACAGACATTAAACACATTTATAATACAAAAACAATGCAGCTGTTTCATTAATTTTGTTAGTTTTAGAAAATTCAAATTTTCTTTTAAAGGGTATTGCATTAATGAGGTGGTACTGAAAGTTTTTTATATTTAATTTTAATTTATATTGCAATAAATATTTAGATAAAATTCTGTAAAAAAAAAAATAATTTAAAAAAGACAAGCTCCACACCCGCGGATCCCGGCCCGCAGCAGCTCTCTGCTCCCAGAACCCGTGGGAGAGATACCTTACCGCCTGGTCAGGTGGGCACTCCTGAGGCTGCAGAGCGGAAGAGACCACCAACACTGCCCACCCCTGCCCACATCCCTGACCCAAGAGGAAACTGTACAAGGCCTCTGGGTTCCTGTGGGGAGGGCCCAGGAGCAGCAGGAGCCTGCCTGAGACACCGCCTGAACCTGAAGGAAACAGACCGGATAAACAGTTCTCTGCACCCAAATACCGTGGGAGGGAGAGCTAAACCTTCAGAGAGGCAGACACGCCTGCGAAACCAGAAGAGACTGCTCTCTGCACACATTACTGATTCCAGAGGAAAATACCGGAGGCCATCTGGAACCCTGGTACACGGAGGCCCCCGGAAGAGGCGGCGCAGATCTTCCTGGTTGCTGCCACCGCGGAGAGCCCGTGGGCAGAACCCCGCGAGCGAACTTGAGCCTCGGGACCACAGGTAAGACTAACTTATCTGCTGCAAGTGACCTGCCTGGTGAACTCAAGGCACAGGTCCACAAGAACAGCTGAAAACCTGTAGAAAGGAAAAACTACAGGCCCGAAAGCAGAACACTCTGTCCCCATAACTGACTGAAAGAGAGGAAAACAGGTCTACAGCACTCCTGACACACAGGCCTATAGGACAGTTTAGCCACTGTCAGAAATAGCAGAACAAAGTAACACTAGAGATAATTTGATGGCGAGAGGCAAGCGAGGAACCCAAGCAACAGAAACCAAGACTACATGGCACCATCAGACCCAATTCTCCCATCAAAACAAAACATGGAATATCCAAACACACCAGAAAAAGCAAGATCTAGATTCAAAATCATATATGACCATGATGCTGGAGAACTTCAAGAAAGACATGATGAACTACCTTAGAGAACAAGTAGAAGCCTACAGAGAGAATCGAAAAAAAAATGCCTGAAAGAATTCCAGGAAAACATAAATAAACAAGTAGAAGCCCATAGAGAGAGACACAAAAATCCTGAAAGAATTCCAGGAAAACACAATCAAACAGTGGAAGGAATTAAAAATGGAAATAGAAGCAATCAAGAAAGAACACATGGAAACAACCCTGGATATAGAAAACCAAAAGAAGAGACAAGGAGCTGTAGATACAAGCTTTACCAACAGAATACAAGAGATGGAAGAGAGAATCTCAGGAGCAGAAGATTCCATAGAAATCATTGACTCAACTGTCAAAGATAATGTAAAGCGGAAAAAGCTACTGGTCCAAAACATACAGGAAATCCAGGACTCAATGAGAAGATCAAACCTAAGGATAATAGGTATAGAAGAGAGTGAAGACTCCCAGCTCAAAGGACCAGTACAAATCTTCAACAAAATCATAGAAGAAAACTTCCCTAACCTAAAAAAAGAGATACCCATAGGCATACAAGAAGCCTACAGAACTCCAAATAGATTGGACCAGAAAAGAAACACCTCCCGTCACATAATAGTCAAAACACCAAACGCTCAAAATAAAGAAAGAATATTAAAAGCAGTAAGGGAAAAAGGTCAAGTAACATATAAAGGCAGACCTATCAGAATCACACCAGACTTTTCGCCAGAAACTATGAAGGCCAGAAGATCCTGGACTGATGTCATTCAGACCCTAAGAGAACACAAATGCCAGCCCAGGCTACTGTATCCTGCAAAACTCTCAATTAACATAGATGGAGAAACCAAGATATTCCATGACAAAACCAAATTTACACAATATCTTTCTACAAATCCAGCGCTACAAAGGATAATAAATGGTAAAGCCCAACATAAGGAGGCAAGCTATACCCAAGAAGAGGCAAGAAACTAATCGTCTTGGCAACAAAACAAAGAGAAGAAAAGCACACAAACATAACACATCCAAGTATGAATATAACAGGAAGCAATAATCACTATTCCTTAATATCTCTCAACATCAATGGCCTCAACTCCCCAATAAAAAGACATAGATTAACAAACTGGATACGCAACGAGGACCCTGCATTCTGCTGCCTACAGGAAACACACCTCAGAGACAAAGACAGACACTACCTCAGAGTGAAAGGCTGGAAAACAACTTTCCAGGCAAATGGTCGGAAGAAGCAAGCTGGAGTAGCCATTCTAATATCAAATAAAGTCAATTTTCAACTAAAAGTCATCAAAAAAGATAAGGAAGGACACTTTTATATTTATCAAAGGAAAAAATCCACCAAGATGAACTCTCAATCCTAAATATCTATGCCCCCAATAAAGGGCACCCCTACATTAAAAGAAACCTTACTAAAGCTCAAAACACATATTGCACCTCACACAATAATAGTAGGAGACTTCAACACCCCACTCTCATCAATGGACAGATCATGGAAACAGAAATTAAACAGAGACGTAGACAGACTAAGAGAAGTCATGAGCCAAATGGACTTAACGGATATTTATAGAACGCTCTACCCTAATGCAAAAGGATATACCTTCTTCTCAGCTCCTCATGGTACTTTCTCCAAAATTGACCATATAATTGGTCAAAAAACGGGCCTCAACAGGTACAGAAAGATAGAAATAATCCCATGCGCGCTATCGGACCACCACGGCCTAAAGCTGGTCTTCAATAACAATAAGGGAAGAATGCCCACATATACGTGGAAATTGAACAATGCTCTACTCAATGATAACCTGGTCAAGGAAGAAATAAAGAAAGAAATTAAAAACTTTTTAGAATTTAATGAAAATGAAGGTACAACATACCCAAACTTATGGGACACAATGAAAGCTGTGCTAAGAGGAAAACTCATAGCGCTGAGTGCCTGCAGAAAGAAACAGGAAAGAGCATATGTCAGCAGCTTGACAGCACACCTAAAAGCTCTAGAACAAAAAGAAGCAAATACACCCAGGAGGAGGAGAAGGCAGGAAATAATCAAACTCAGAGCTGAAATCAACCAAGTAGAAACAAAAAGGACCATAGAAAGAATCAACAGAACCAAAAGTTGGTTCTTTGAGAAAATCAACAAGATAGATAAACCCTTAGCCAGACCAACGAGAGGACACAGAGAGTGTGTCCAAATTAACAAAATCAGAAATGAAAAGGGAGACATAACTACAGATTCAGAGGAAATTCAAAAAATCATCAGATCTTACTATAAAAGCCTATACTCAACAAAACTTGAAAATCTGCAGGAAATGGACAATTTCCTAGACAGATACCAGGTACCGAAGTTAAATCAGGAACAGATAAACCAGTTAAACAACCCCATAACTCCTAAGGAAATAGAAGCAGACATTAAAGGTCTCCCAACCAAAAAGAGCCCAGGTCCAGACGGGGTTTATTGCAGAAATTCTATCAGACCTTCATAGAAGACCTCACCAATATTATTCAAACTATTCCACAAATTGAAACAGATGGAGCACTACGAACTCCTTCTATGAAGCCACAATTACTCTTATACCTAAACCACAAAAGACCCAACAAAGAAAGAGAGAACTTCAGACCAATTTCCTTATGAACATCGACACAAAAATACTCAACAAAAATTCTGGCAAACCAATCCAAGAGCACATCAAAACAATCATCCACCATGATCAAGTAGGCTTCATCCCAGGCATGCAGGGATGGTTTAATATCTGAAAAACCATCAACGTGATCCATTATATAAACAAACTGAAAGAACAAAACCACATGATCATTTCATTAGATGCTGAGAAAGCATTTGACAAAAATTCAACACCCCTTCATGATAAAAAAAGTCCTGGAAAGAATAGGAATCCAAGGCCCATACCTAAACATAGTAAAAAGCCATATACAGCAAAACCAGTGGCTAACATTAAACTAAATGGAGAGAAACTTGAAGCAATCCCACTAAAATCAGGGACTAGACAAGGCTGCCCACTCTCTCCCTACTTATTCAATATAGTTCTTGAAGTTCTAGCCAGAGCAATCAGACAACAAAAAAAGGAGGTCAAGGGAATACAGATGGAAAAGAAGAAGTCAAAAATATCACTATTTGCAGATGATATGATAGTATATTTAAGTGATCCCAAAAGTTCCACCAGAGAACTACTAAAGCTGATAAACAACTTCAGCAAAGTGGCTGGGTATAAAATTAACTCAAATAAATCAGTAGCCTTCCTCTACACAAAAAGAAACAAGCCGAGAAAGAAATTAGGAAACGACACCTTCATAATAGACCCAAATAATATAAAGTAATTTGGTGTGACTTTAACCAAGCAAGTAAAAGATTTGTACAACAAGAACTTCAAGACTCTGAAGAAAGAAATTGAAGAAGACCTCAGAAGATGGAAAGATCTCCCATGCTCATGGATTGGCAGGATTAATATAGTAAAATGGCCATTTTACCAAAAAGCGATCTACAGATTCAATGCAATCCCCATCAAAATACCAATCCAATTCTTCAAAGAGTTAGACAGAACAATTTGCAAATTCATCTGGAATAACAAAAACCCAGGATAGCTAAAACTATCCTCAACAATAAAAAGGACTTCAGGGGAATCGCTATCCCTGAACTCAAGCAGTATTACAGAGCAATAGTGATAAAACTGCATGGTATTGGTACAGAGACAGACAGATAGACCAATGGAATAGAATTGAAGACCCAGAAATGAACCCACACCTATGGTCACTTGATTTTGACAAAGGAGCCCAAACCATCCAATGGAAAAAGATAGCATTTTCAGCAAATGGTGCTGGTTCAACTGGAGGTCAACATGTAGAAGAATGCAGATCGATCCATGCTTATCACCTGTACAAAGCTTAAGTCCAAGTGGATCAAGGACCTCCACATCAAACCAGACACACTCAAACTAATAGAAGAAAAACTAGGGAAGCATCTGGAACACATATGGCACTGGAAAAATTTCCTGAACAAACACCCAATGGCTTATGCTCTAAGATCAAGAATCGACAAATGGGATCTCATAAAAACTACAAAGCTTCTGTAAGGCAAAGGATACTGTGGTCAGGACAAAAAGGCAACCAACAGATTGGGAAATGATCTTTACCAATCCTACAACAGATAGAGGCCTTATATCCAAAATATACAAAGAACTCAAGAAGTTAGACCGCAGGGAGACAAATAACCCTATTAAAAAATGGGGTTCAGAGCTAAACAAAGAATTCACAGCTGAGGAATGCCGAATGGCTGAGAAACACCTAAAGAAATGTTCAACATCTTTAGTCATCAGGGAAATGCAAATCAAAACAACCCTGAGATTTCACCTCACACCAGTGAGAATGGCTAAGATCAAAAACTCAGGTGACAGCAAATGCTGGCGAGGATGCGGAGAAAGAGGAACACTCCTCCATTGTTGGTGGGGTTGCAGACTGGTACAACCATTCTGGAAATCAGTCTGGAGGTTTCTCAGAAAATTGGACATTGAACTGCCTGAGGATCCAGCTATACCTCTCTTGGGCATATACCCAAAAGATGCCCCAACATATAAAAAAGACACGTGCTCCACTATGTTCATCGCAGCCTTATTTATAATAGCCAGAAGCTGGAAAGAACCCAGATGCCCTTCAACAGAGGAATAGATACAGAAAATGTGGTACATCTACACAATGGAATATTACTCAGCTATCAAAAACAACGACTTTATGAAATTCGTAGGCAAATGGTTGGAACTGGAAAATATCATCCTGAGTGAGCTAACCCAATCACAGAAAGACATACATGGTATGCACTCACTGATAAGTGGCTATTAGCCCAAATGCTTGAATTACCCTAGTTGCCTAGAACAAATGAAACTCAAGATGGAGGATCAAAATGTGAAGGCTTCACTCCTTCTTTAAAAGGAGAACAAGAATGCCCTTGGCAGGGAAGAGAGAGGCAAAGATTAAAACAGAGACTGAAGGAACACCCATTCAGAGCCTGCCCCACATGTGGCCCATACATATACAGCCACCCAATTAGACAAGATGGAAGAAGCAAAGAAGTGCAGACCGACAGGAGCCGGATGTAGATCGCTCCTGAGAGAACAAGCCAGAATACAGCAAATACAGAGGCGAATGCCAGCAGCAAAACACTGAACTGAGAACGGGACCACCGTTGAAGGAATCAGAGAATGAACTGGAAGAGCTTGAAGGGGCTTGAGACCCCATATGTACAACAATGCCAAGCAACCAGAGCTTCCAGGGACTAAGCCACTACCTAAAGACTATACATGGACTGACCCTGGACTCTGACCTCGTAGGTAGCAATGAATATCCTAGTAAGAGCACCAGTGGAAGGGGAAGCCCTGGGTCCTGCTAAGACTGAACCCCTCAGTGAACTAGACTGTCGGGGAGGGCGGCAATGGGGGAGGGTGGGGAGGGGAACACCCATAAGGAAGGGGGGAGGAAGGGGATGTTTGCCTGAAACCGGAAAGGGAACAACACTCGAAATGTACATAAGAAATAATCAAGTTAATAAAAAAAAAAAAAAAAAAAAAAGACAAGCTCTAGAGGTCAACACAAGAATATAAAAAATTCAAGGCCAACTTACACTACAGAGGGAGACCTTGCTTCAAAACAGAGGGCTGGGGACATAGAACTGAGTTGTGTCCTCCCAACCACCCCCGCTGAACAGTGAGGGCATACTTCTGTAACCACAGTGCTGGGGATGCAGAGACAAGCAGACGCCTAGAGCTTGCAGGCCAGTCAAGTTAGCTAAATCAGTAAGTGACAGATTCAGTTAGCGAGCCTGTCTGGGAAGAAAGGCCACAGAAAAACTGAGAAAGACACCTAGCATTGACCTGTGTGTCCTCCATATGTATAGTCACACCCACATGCTCAGGTGCACCATACAAACACAGACAAAAAAACCTTAGAGACACCCTACACACCCTTACCTACACTCCTACAGGCATAACTGCATAACTGTCAAAAAATAAAAATAAAAACAGTAACAAAAAATAAAAGAACAAAAACCATTCTCTGAAGGTTTTCAGTAATTCTTGAGTATAAGTGACCCCCTATCACCAACATGTGAGACGTGATAGGTTAACAACTGACAAAGTCCCAGGACAGGATTAAATAATGCTAATCAGAAGAATGAACACCAGCCCAAAAGGCATTGCAGGAACAAAGCATTGTGGTGACCCTACACAACCAGCTCACAATGGACCTCTCTCCTAGATTGCAGAAGACAGATTAGCTCACTTTAAGCAACAATGGCATTCCTCACCGATATATCTGAGAGAAAACATGAATGCATACATACTAGAGAAAGAAACAACACATCTACAACATTTCAAAGAATGTTCTATGTGATTAAACAAACCTTGTATTCTAAAAGTAAAAATGTATGATGAGCTAAGATTAAAAGGAAAGAAAGAAAACTAGGTAAAGAAATGTCATAATATAATTACACAATAAATACCATACCATATCATTCAAAAGACCCATATTATTGAAAATTTAGACCTCAGCATAACAAGCATGAAATCTTTCTAAAGCTCATGATTTGGAATTAGGTGAACTCCAGATTTACACTGTTAGATTACCTGTGCCTCCCTGAGAGAAAAACAGGAAGACTCAATTGGAAGTTGCTGAATATGAGAGACAAGCAGAGTCTTTCACACCCAGAGGCCAGGGTGAGGGAAGAATTCTTTTGAATAGTGAAAGCCTCAAGGGGAGTGCTTGTCATGTCCACACACTGGTATGTGCCAGGTAGAAAAGTCAAGAAGCCTCTTCTGGAAAGCGTGTGGTAACCCACAGAGTCTACATTTTCACTCTGAAGAGGTAGTCAGAGTGTAACACCTTCAGCCTTCATGTCTTCCTGAAGATAAAGAGGTTTATCTAAATCACTTGCTTTGTGCCTCATGATTCACAGTAACACATCTTAAGTTGTGAAGACACACTCACCTAAAACAAAAGGCTCCTTCCTAATCTCTGAGGTGACAGTTAGAAATTACTAGGTAAAAAGCACAGCACTGATGCATCTACACAACTACTTTAAAAACAAAGACAAGAGCTAGAAAAATAATAATTTTTATTTTATTTTAGCAAGTATTACTCTGTGTACAGGAGTAAATGGGTAACATGCATACTAATATTATTCAGATGAGAAAAATTGATTAGTTTTCTAATAAAGTTTTCTATAAAAACTTTGTTGTTTTACATTTGGGAGAACAGAGTCTCACCATACCCTCTATGCTACGTTCAAACCTGTGTGACTCCTGCTTCATCCTCTAGGACCTGAGATTACAGGTATGAGAAGCATCCCTGGCTAAACTTTTACTTTTTGGCTACTTGAATACATAAATTTAGGTAACAATTTGTTGTCCTTCTTGACATCTGCTTCTAGGTAAACTCCAACAAAAAATGTGCTTGCAGCGCCAGCCACCGCATTGAATTCTGTGCATGCATCATTTATTTAACCTCCACAAAGGTGTTATGAACACATCACTGTTATCTCTATTTTATAAATAAGGATAACAAGTAAAAAGAAACTAAGAATTAGGATTTAAATCAGAATCCATATGACTTCAACTATTTGTCCCACTTTATTTAAAACAGTAACTTTAGTTTTTAAAAAGCAGAACTATATAAACCCCCAATAAAAAATTTTAGGGTTATTGGTAGATTTTATACATTATTACATTTAACTTAGAAAATCCACAGAGGTGCCATTATATTACTATTTGATAGAAAGTATATCTCACGGAACTTAAATAACACTTTCAGATAATAATTTAATAAGTTTAATATATTATTACTCGAGTTCTCTCTGAAATCAACTCTATTATACTGTATGGCCTAATTAAGGAGACAAACACCAGTTTAGCATGAACTATCACTACTTCTGTTATGAAGTACACAAAGGCACACTAAGGTCTAACCTTGGTCTCCATATTTTGCTTTGGTGTTAGGCTTTGTAAACCAAATAGTAAAATCGCTACTTGAACATAACTGTTGGAAAGTAGGGATGCAAGCAGTGAGTATGTTGATGTGTGTGAGGAGGACATTACATGTAAGCAGTGACCATGCTAAATTCAGAATACTCATCTGACCAAGAAGCTCATCTAGTACTTGGATGAGCCTTCCTACCTCACTACCAACTACAGTATGCTTTCAGTCAATTCACAGAACTGTGTAAGAGACTAAAAGACCTTAGGAAGCCAAGATGGCTGTCCCACTTGTATGCATTGAGGGAAGCCTGCCAAATACTCCGTAGGCTTGCTTAATTTCACTCTTTTCTTTAGAAACACATATATTCTAGAAGTGCATGAAGGTTAGCAATTACTTAAGAACTTATAAGTCTACCCATACACATGCATGCACATACACACATCATACAAATGTGCATGAATAGTAAAAGATGCTTAGCTGAAGTCATGGACTGACAATAGCTACTTCATCTCTTTGAATGGTTCAAAAGAAACTGGCCATACTGAGTGTTTATGGAAGAGAAAACACCATGGTTAGGTGACTTCGTGAGATATGCAGAAGTAGACCAAGAATGGGGGAACGTATGGGCTGAACTCACACTCATATTTGGTTGTTTAGCCATGTGGCCTTTACTACATCCCATGGTACAAAAAATCTTTTTCTCAGCTCTTATAAAAATACCATTCATTCACAACCTAAAAAGTTAAAATTGCATTATGCACACAATGTGATTTCTTTCATTCATACAAGGTACTATTTAGGTTGATTTTAGGGAGGACAAGAAGAGTATAAAGAGACTAATCCAGTACCCTGTACATCTTCTGAATTTTAAGTTTAAACATAATTAAATCTAATTACATATAAGTTATATAAAATTAAGTATGAGGGGAGTAGAAAGAGGCTAACATCTTATTATGTATCCCTTTAAATTGTCTGAATTTTAGATTTTAAATAGAATTAGTAAAAATTAATAATTTGATACTATTTATTATATGAGTCATACTATATGTATAAATGACCCATGTGATCATTTCTCTTTATTTTATTTGTTACAAGTGAGTAGATATAAAAGACAAAAGATTTTATTACAAAACTTTTTATTATACATTCAAATATTTATTTTACTATCATTTAGCAGTAGAGTGTCTATATAAAAGTGATAACACACTCTTAAGACTAAAGACACATGCTCCACTATGTTCATAGCAGCCTTATTTATAATAGCCAGAAGCTGGAAAGAACCCAGATGCCCTTCAACAGAGGAATGGATACAGAAAATGTGGTACATCCACACAATGGAATATTACTCAGCTATCAAAAACAATAACTTTATGAACTTCGTAGACAAATGGTTGGAACTGGAAAATATCATCCTGAGTGAGGGAACCCAATCACAGAAAAACACACATGGTATGCACTCATTGATAAGTGGCTATTAGCCCAAATGCTTGAATTACCCTAGATGCACACAGAACACATGAAACTCAAGACAGATGATCAAAATGTGAATGCTTCACTCCTTCTTTAAAAGGGGAACAAGAATACCCTTGGCAGGGAATAGAGAGGCAAAGATTAAAACAGACACAGAAGGAACACCCATTCAGAGCCTGCACCACATGTGGCCCATACACATAGAGCCACCCAATTAGACAAGATGGATGAAGCAAAGAAGTGCAGACCGACAGGAGCCGGATGTAGATCGATCCTGAGAGACACAGCCAGAATACAGCAAATACAGAGGCGAATGCCAGCAGCAAACCTCTGAACTGAGAATAGGACCCCCGTCGAAGGAATCAGAGAAAGAACTGGAAGAGCTTGAAGGGGCTCGAGACCCCATATGTACAACAATGCTAAGCAACCAGAGTTTCCAGGGACTAAGCCACTACTTAAAGACTATACATGGACTGACCCTGGACTCTGACCTCATAGGTAGCAATGAATATCCTAGTAAGAGCACCAGTGGAAAGGGAAGCCCTGGGTCCTGCTAAGCCTGAACCCCCAGTAAACTAGATTGTTGGGGGGAGGGCGGCAATGAGGACCCTAAAGCTCATTGTATAGCAACAAAGTCATTAAAAGATTCACGGAATAAGCAAACAAGTAGGTCACAAGATAAACTGTTGACTATTAAATACCCTTATTTTTAAAGCACACACACGTAAACCTAAAATAATGTGGAAGATATGCTGAGTAGGTATCTCTGAATGGGGTTAATGAGCAGGTTTTCATTTCCTTCTTTTTGGCTTATTTGTGTGTTGCAAATATTTCTGTGAGACATTAACCTTCAGGAGAGAAGGAAAAAGAACAAGGGAAAATAAGTGCCAATTCAACCCTGCACACCTGTGGTCACACACACAAATCAATGTACACAGTGAAAAGCCTAACATCTTCAAACATGCACACACTGTGCCTACAGTGACCTTGACCTCCAACTGCACCTTCGCTTCTGCTGTTCTCTTCCTTTTATCCCCTTGCAGAATCCTCACTAAGCCTACACTCCTCTATATTTTTCTTTATCAAGACTTTCTTCATCAGTATCCAGGAAGCAAATTGTTTACTCTGCATGACACTACAATGTTTTTCAGTAGCAATGTTTGTAAATGACATCTGTAATAACTATTTCTATATAGAACTTCATATCATAGTACAGTGGAAATAAGGAGATTCTGTATCCTATCTAATTGATAATGCAGGGTTATCTCCATCAATATTCTTTTAAAGATTTTAAGCACTTTTTATACTAGATGTATACGGAGTGCTTTGTTTGCTTATATAAATCACATGAGTGCCTGATGCCTGCAGAGTTCAGAAATGGATGTGGAATCCCCTTCAAATGTGCTACAGGTAGTTCTAAACCACAATGAGGGTGCTGGAAACCAAGCCCAGGTCCTCTGCAAGAGCCATCCTCAGCACCTGCATCAATCTAAATCCCAAAAAGACTAAGGAAGAATACAAAAATCTCTATTGTTTGGATGTCCACTGTGAGTCAGGCTGAGTACGCCTTTACCATACCAACTCACATGATTTTTGTAGCATTCCTGTGGATCCACTATACAGAAGCTCACAAAGGTCTCCTGACTATTTGTGTAGAAGCTGTTTTAAAAAAATAAAAAGGCTCATAATTAAGATTCAAAATGCCCAAAACTTTAAGCTTGTCCATTTCATTACACTGCTCCTTGGGGAATGACAGACACAGTACACACAAAGCCCCACTGACCAAGGTTTTCTAATACACTAAAACTGCTATCAAGTAATATATTATCTATCCAACGAGGTGGAGAAATCCCTTTATATACTATAATATGTATGATATTAGTAAACTGCATGTGCTATTTGAGCTCCTTGAAAAGTAGGGTTACCTGCATTTCTCTTGGCCCATACATGGTGCCTTTAAGAACAGCTAGAAGGCAAACTACTTACTTTTTTCTTTTTTTATTTATTGGTTATTTTATTTATTTACATCTCAAATGTTACCCCCCTTCCCAGTTTCAAAAGTTGTTATTGTTGTTTCTTTCATGATATAAAAAAGTGAACTACGGGAAAGAGAAGGCAGAAGTTTAGCTCTGGAAAGCTCATCTTTGGAAAAATCTACTTGACTGCCTTGACTTCTTCAGTTGGTTCTACTTCATGCTGTGGGAACCTATGTTGCTGATGCTATCTCTATCTGCAACTATCTGTTCCTTTACTTAGAAGATTCACGCAAGGCGTGGGGGTCAGTAACTCCAGCTGAGTGCCTTAAAGGGCCTTTCCCAGTCAGTTTTGCCTATATGTTTTGAACTCTTAGTTTGATGATATTTTGCTACTTACGTATCTCTTGCTATATATTTTTATTTTAGGTTGATAAATAATAAACTTACTCATTCAAATCTGAAAGTACAGCTATCGTAGATCATTCTCTGTAGCTAACAAAACATATGCATCAAAGCTAGGCCAGGATTAAAACCTAACTGGAGGTAATATGATAATTTTGTTAAGATTATAGCCTGGAGACGCACTGGTTCAAATCATAGGTTTGGTACTTATTAACTGTTTGTAAACTTGGATAATGTACAAAGCTACTCCTGCCTCAACTTTATCGTCTGTAAAAGAAGCATAATACCCATAGTACTGTGAGGACTGAAGATCACATTGCATAGGAGACAGCAGGCAACCATAGATAATTTACATTTATAAGTAAATATATAAAAATGTGTGTCTGAATAGCTGCCTTTAGAGTTAGCTGGTCCTCTAGAATTCATTTACCTTTGAGTTAAAATAATAAAATTGGCCAGTGATCAGAATTTATATTATTCACAACTGAAAATAGGCTTTAAATCTTGTAATCACCAAAGTTTAATTACATTAAAGTACACATTGATTGACTTCTAATGCAATGTATTATTGTACCTAAGTCAGAAATGAATGATTTTTTATCTGTGTTCTTTTTGAAAATCTCTTTCTCTCCCTCTCCCTCTCCCTTTTCCTCCCTCTACTTCTATGTGTGTGTGTGTGAGTGTGTGTGTGTGTGTGTGTGTGTGTGTGTGTGTGTGAGAGAGAGAGAGAGAGAGAGAGAGAGAGAGAGAGAGAGAGAGAGAGTTCACACACAACACATATGCAGATACCTGCAGAAGCCAGAAGAGGACATTGGAGCTGGAGTTACAGAGCCATTGTAAGCCACCAGATGTGGGTACAGAGAAACAACTTCAGAATTCTAAAATAATAACAAGAACCCTTCCATCTCTACAACCTGTTTTGCTGTTTGCTTTTTTTTTTTTTTTTTTGGTCTTGTTTTGTTTTATTCTGTTTTTGAGACCAGGTAAATGACAGCTAGCTCTGCCTAGTCTTGAGTGTCTAAGATGTGACCTAGTGGCCTTGAACCACTAATGCTCCTGCTCCTGTCTCCCAAACACATGGAGTCACAAGCACATGCTAACATGATAGGTAAATACAGTAAAGAGCCAAGCTTCAGAGTCAGGTATACAATTTCATATGTCTATGTTACAACCTCTCAATTGCAATATAAAATGTATGCAA
This sequence comes from Rattus rattus, assembly GCF_011064425.1. NCBI lineage: Eukaryota > Metazoa > Chordata > Mammalia > Rodentia > Muridae > Rattus > Rattus rattus. The sequence continues at coordinate 219,749,617 of NC_046156.1, forward strand.
AGGGACAGGATTTTCTTTTATAAGTATTTAATAGTAAATATAAACTACTAGGCAGAAGATAAACACCTATGAGCATTCATGAACTGCTATATGAATGTGAGTCGCAAATAGGAATAGTGATTTTTTTAAAGCTAGTTATTATACGTAAAGAACATAAAATCTCCCTAAAAGCACGTATAATGTTTAAGATATAAGTTAAAAAAAAATAAGGTGACAATATTTGTAATACTCAGTGATTAATCAAACAGGAGGTTAGAAAGATCAACATGCTTACTTAAATATAGTTTTACTCTCAAAAGAGAAAAGGGCACTTTTCTGATGCTTTGGGGCTTTTAATTGAATATATGGCACTTTTCTTTTTAAAAAGATTTGTTTACACATGTATTTTATGTATATGGTTTTTTGTCTGCATGTATACCTGCACACCAGAAGAGGTCATTGAATCCCATTTTACTACAATTATAGCCAGTTGTGAGCTACCATGTGGGTGCTGGGAATTGAACTCATGACCTCTTGAAGAGCAGAGTGTTCTTAATCACTGTAGCATCTCTTTAGCCCCATTGTATTTTTCTTTATGGCAGACTCTAGACCTCTTTTGAGATTGACTGATTTCGAGAAAGAGGAAAAAAGTGATGAATGAATAACAAGGTGATGAGTGAACTCCCTTGAGGAAACTGCATTAGTCAAAAGTAACACTTTAAGATTCATTATGTGACACCTTTTGGGTCTTTGAATAAATGAGCATCTTTCCTCAAACTAGATATCTGTCAGAAGTAATTTCTATTTACAACTCCTCTGGGTAACTCCAAATCTCCATCCAAAGTTGTCCTGAATTATTCACAGTCAAAAGAGTTTGGAGTAAAGTCAGAGCATTCATTCCTTTCTGAAAGTATACCTTTCAAGAAACCAGGGTGACCAAACCTTGTGAATAGGAGACAGTAGAAACACTGCTGGATCACTGGCACAGAACCAGTTGTCTTCGGCCTTGCCTAGGAACGCTTGGGGACCCAAGATTGACTTCCATGTTGTGGACAGATCAAGGGAATGAAGACAGTAGGCAGGATCCTAGGGCCTTCTCCAGCCTCTAGGAGGATCAGGCACCACAGGAGTGGATGGGGATTTAGGGGTCAACTCCTGTCCACTTCTGGGTCCTACCAACATGCGGCAGGTAGCCGAGGGGCCGAAGGAGAAGAGAGGAAAAAGTCACTTACCAGTTTCTCTCTGTGGCGCGGATCCTGCAAGGGCCTCACGCGCTGGCTAGAATCCAGCAGTCCACAGCTCAGAGAACCCTGGCGACCGCTCGAGAGCGTCACTGACAACCACCCGGAAGTAGTAAACTGCTTCCGGGGACGCCGAGCGCGCGGCGGGAAATTATTTCCTAGAACCCAGATTATTGGAGCTGTGAGTACTACCGTGGTAGTCTTCGCTCTACCGCCGCCACCGGCAGCGCCCCACGAAGAAAACAGCTCTGAAGTTTCTTTCAGCCGGGAAGGTAAAGCGCCTCAGCTTGGAAGACGCCATTTACCGCGTTCTCAGGCAGCGCCTCTGACATCCTAGCTGGGCCGCGGAGGCGCTCGCGCTTTCCACAGCCGCGGTTCCTTCATGGCGAACTCGAGGCCGGCGCTGGCTCCTTTGGCCTGCTCGGCCGGATCCCGCAGACAGGTCCCTGGTGACCTCCGCAGCGCGCTCAGGCCGCTGCCTGATGCCCGGGCTCCGGGCGCTAGGCCGCCAGCGTCTCCAGTTTCCATAGAGCCGTCTAGGCTACCTCACCCCCTTGCCGGCTCCTGGACACCTTCAAACCTTAGCTTCCTTGAAGGTGGCAGGGATTCCCATGGCCTGCCTTCCATTAAGAGAAAAATCGAGAAATTTTTCTCTCGAGTAGAATTGTTTTTCACATTGAAACGAAATGAGCTTTTATCTCAGCGATATTGTAGGTTTTGAAGAGCAGCACGCGCACACCTTTCCTAAAGGCAGGGTCTGTGTTCCTGGGGTTCTGTCTGCTGCCTGAGTCCCGGGACAACTCTTGAGTGATCAAGCAGAAATGTATTCCACTTCCAAGGTCTGGCTAAATTGACAAATAGTGATTTGCCTTAATACTCCAAATCGAGATTTGCGACCTGTGGTCGATGGAACTTAATTTTAAATTCCCCAAGCTCTTTTGTGACAAATGACTATCCTCTACAGAGGAAAAAAAGGGAAAAAAAAATTCTTTTGAGACATTGGAAATGAACTGGATTCACAATATACAATTAACTTCTGTTTGTTTCTCTGTCACAACCCAGGTCTTACATTGATTTTCAAGTTCTTCCTGTGAATGGAATGTTTCTTGTTTTTTCTAGGAGTTCAGAACATAGCTGATCACTCGAGTAGATTTGTGTGAGAAGAAATGTGATTATTTGTAAATTAACATCAAGAATTTCGTTTCTTGAGTCAGAATGTTGAATCACTCAAATGTTTAGATTTAATTTAGATTAATATTCACTAAGCAATTAAACTTATATTGGACCTGTTTCCAAAGTTGAGATTTTTCTCATGCTTCATGGACTTAGGTGAAGATCAGTTATGTAATTTAGAATATTTTTGCTTTTGTAAAGCAGAAAGCTTAGATCATGGCAGTGTATGAAATAGTAGTTTGTTTTAATTCCTTTTCATAATCAAAATTAAGAGCAGTTAAAATTCCATTCCATGCATTCACAATTTCCATGGATGATCTTTGATTTTTAGGAACCCAATAGTATTTTCATTTTATTTCTTAGCTATATTATTTTACAAATCTTTCCAATGCTTTAAAAACCATGTTAAAAATAAATTCAGTTCTCCATAAGGTTAAAATCATAAAGCCAAAGGAGACTGAAGAATCTTTCAGAACTGTAGTGGAACATCACCTGTTCCTTTAATTGATTATAGCAAGATTATTTTGAATTTTAAAATATTTTATTTTTAATAATAAAATATGTTTGAAATTTTTCAATAATTGACCCAAATCTGTTTTGAAAGAAAAATAATAGAAACTTTTACCAAAAGAAAAGTAATAGTTCTCTTTAGAATATTCCTAGAAATGAGTGAATATTTTAGACATTGGTATTATGTTTTTGAAAATGATGAAAATTGTTTAAGTTTTTTTTCATTTTGTTGCTCTAAATGTCTCCTTCCCCATGTAGTAGATTCTCTTTCATATTACCTTCCTGTTGTACTGATAAAAAATAGATTGCTTTGTAAAATTGCCTCAAAAAATTGTTTAAGAGAAGTAGATTAAATCTAAAATTTAAGCCAGGTTGCCATTGTAGAAAAGGCATAACCTTTCCATAGTAACAGGTTTATCTTTGAGTCTTGGTTTCAATATTTATACAAAGATTGAATCCTTAAGGTAGGTTTCTTTATTTTTTTCTCTACCCTTGGTACCAGGGATTGACTAGATATTTATTTCCTTATCTAGCTTAAATTAGGTGTAATTTCTAGCATTTTTACCAGTATGTTATATTCTCATCTATATTTAGGTAGATAAATAAATATATATGAAGTGTATAGACTTGTAGATCATACTATGTCCTTAATAAGAATTAAATTAATCATTTTAATTAATTAATCTTAGAATAGTGTTTTTCTTACAGAAAGCTGTCTTTGTACAGTTTGCTTCCTAAGGACTCCTTTAATCCTAAATTAAAAGTTTTAGTCCAGCCAGCACCATATATGGTGTTGGATAGATGGGAGTATTTCTACATTTTTCTTCAGGCGCCTACTATTTTTTCTTACCACAGTATCATTTTGTTAATTGTCTGTTGTCAAAATCTCCATTAAAGGAATTAATGACTACTCCTTTTCCTAGACTCAATAATATTTCAGATATCTCATCACTAGAGACTTGGAGTTTTTTGTTTCGGTTTATCTTTTGTGTGTTGCTTATAGAGTGAACCTAGTCTTACACATGCTACGTAGATGTTATAGCATTGAGCTCCATCCCCAATCCCTCCATACCTCAGCTAAATAATTAGTCATATTGTGGGACAGGAAGTAAGATTACTTCTTTTCATATTTATTTTGTGTGTGCCTGTGAATATATGTTCTATCTGGGTATTTAAGCTAAATCAGGTCTTTAGGCTTGGTGGCAAGAGCCGTTACCTGCTGAGCCATCTCCTTGCCACTAGCATGTTTTAAAACAAATTTCAAAGGTCTGGTTCCTAGGCCAGGATTCTAACACTCCACCTGGAATTAAACAGTTCAAAACCAGCAGAATATCACTCACATAGTATGAGTACTAAGATAGGAATATATGCTTTGCAGCATTGTAAAGCAGAAATCCAGAGCTTTGGCCATAGTCAATTTCATTGTAATTTTAAGTTTAAATTTAATTTTTCAGTTAAATCTTTGAAAATTTGAATTCAAAGCAGTGAAATTAACTATCCTAGAGACTTGTATATGCTTTGTAAAAGACATTATAATACAGAATAGGAAAGATTTGTCCTCACTTGTTCCAGGGACTTTGTTAGGCACCCTGGCTTCTCTTTTCTGAAGCAATTTTTTAGCCAACTGTTGATCCTACTGTCTCACCTACCCCACTTGCCTATCTTGTCCCATAGGGTCTCACTCTGTGTCCATGCTGACCTGTCTTGTAGTCATTGTTCTGCCTCAGCCTGAAACCTTTCTTGTATTACCTATATTCCTGCCTTGATTTTGTTGTTGTTGTTGTTTTTGGGGATTTGTTTGTTTTTGAGACAGAGTCTCATTGTAGCTGTTGTTGATTTGGAACTCACAATGTAGACCAACCACTCTGGCTTAAATCAGAGATCCACCTGCCTCTGCCTCCCAAGTGCTGGAATTAAAGCTGTACTCCACCATGCCTGACTGTTTCTACTTTTCTTTCTAAATTTTCTTTTTAACATATTGTAGCTCCATTCTTCAAACATGTTCCAGTGCTGGCATATTGTAAAGAATTCAAATGTTCTATTTAAAAACTTAGGGTAGAAAATACATGATCACAGTAATGAGAACTGTAGGTTTCCTGGTGCTTCTGGCTGACACCAACTGTCAAAGAATTTCAGGCATCAAGGATAGGCCATGGTGAGAGATATTTTAAGAAAGTCCACACCACAGCAACAGTTGCTTACTATGTATAAAGGGGCAGCTGTGTTCATAGGCACTGTCTCCTTAGTTTTGTGTTTTGTATGGCTCAGGGCAAGTACATTTTAAAGAATTATTAGAAGGAAGTCTTTAAAATACTACTACAAAGAACTTTTATAACTAGAAATGTAGTGATGTAAATTATTATAAAGATAAACATTTAGTTACTAAAAATGAATGGTCTCTTTTCTCCTCTTGTATGTAATATTGTCCTCTGTGTTGGTGCTTGGAGGTTCATATCTACCCGTCTCTTACTGCCCCCTCACCTGGGAAGATATGTAATGTTTCTAGAAATGCTGCTGGTATTAACTGTTATGGAATGCTTGTTCTTTCCTGATTTAAAGATCTTTAGAAGCAAGCTCTCAGTTCTCCATACTTCAGAACATACCACCTACATAAAATTCAATCCCACTTCAATTGCCTTGCTTTTTGACATACAGAGTTAAAAATCATGGCTTCCTCTCAAAACTGGCTTGAGATCTATAAAAAACACTGGTTAACTACCAAGACAGTATTTATAGATACATTGAATTTTACTTGGTTATTTCTAAAACAATGTATCATTTTCCAAATAAAATTATTAACGGGTTTGCTTAAGTAATTCCTTTGAGTTTATAAAAAGTGTCTTTTTCTCCTAATTTCAGGCTATATAATACAAATGTATTTTCTTGCATTAAGGGCATGTTTGTAGTGTTCTCTTTTAACTCATTAACACATCAGGCTGTTGTTTACTGTTTTCTTAATCATGCAAGATATGGAAAAACTAACAAACTAGAACTCTTATATATGAAATGCATCCATAGTCTATATTACCATGTTTATGTAACATTAAGTGTCCCATGTAGTCATGTATATTTAATGTCATAGGCAATCTTTGTCATATAGTATGATATTCAGAAATATTGCTATGTTATACCTCAGGTTAATAACATAATTACAAAAGGCAATTAAATTAGTCTTGCCTTTCTAAAAACCTTTCCAAGGTTTATAGTTCTCTGAAAGTTAACTAAAACACCTCCTGTTTTTCTGATAAACTTGTGAATAAATGTCTTACTTTCTGATTTGTTTTTGAACATGTATGTGTTCATACTGTTTGAATCAAGATATCGTGTTTTATCACTTTGGTTTCTTCCTTTTCCTGATTTACATGAAAAGTTTCTGTTTCATATTATTTTCAAAATAAGGAAATTACTTTAAAAATAATTTTGTGTTTTCTGCTGCTGTATATAGTTATTCTTATTTTCATTATTATGAGACATTGTTTAGCAGAAAATGTTGCTAAATATGTGGAGCTGATTATTGCCATCAAAAGGTATACTATAAAGACAAGATTTATGGTTAAAAAACTTATATATGCATATATATACATAAATAATTTCGATACAATCTAATGCTTTAACAATTTATACCTCAAAACAAAATATATTAAAATGTCACTTAATTCAGAATTTGAAGTAGCAATTGCTGATATGAAAAGAGCAGAGTATAATAGATGTTCTTTTATTTCTATATAACATGTAATTTTCATAAAGCATAGGCAATGTTTAAAGGCAACTTGTTGGCAATGGTGTTACAGCAATTTTATATTTACTCCTTTTTGATTATTGGGGATAACAAGACATGGGAATTGATTGCAGTGTCCCTTTCATAGTAGGCAAGTGCTTGAATCCTGAGCTTCACTCTGTCCCTATCCCAATCACAGTTATCCCATAACAGTTTTAATGCCTCATGTTTTCAATAGGTAAGATTTTAAGTTTTAAAAACTACTCTAATTCTTCTCCTTTTTGTAATATTTTTTAAAATGGCCTGCTAACTAGTTTTGAAAATTTTTACTTATAAATACATAGAAAAAAATACAATTTGGAAAATACATACTATTTTTAAAAATCATAGCCTCTCATAACTGGTTTTTGAGATCTATAAAAACGTTGGTCAAATACCAAGACAATTGTTTTAGATACATTGAATTCTACTTGGTTATTTCTAAAACAATGTATCATTTTCTAAATAAAAATTGCTAAAAGATTTTCTTAAATCCTTTAAATTAATTAAAACAGCTTTCTCCCCTAGTTACAGGCATATGCTGTATAATACAAGTGCACTATGTGGGTTTAGATATTTTTGAAACTAATGTTTTTTCATAAACTACATTCTTTATAAAATTCATCTATATTGCTAGTCTGTATTATTTGGTATTGTCATTCAAGCATTACCTATATTAACCTTGAAAATAATTTTTAGAATTAATACAGTAAAAAGATCCTTGCTCAAGGAAATAATTGTGTCTTTACTGATCCTAGAATTTTATAAATATATTTTTTCATTTGATACATGCACATCAATGTACATTTTATAATTGTGTCCTAGTGCCCTAAAACTTACAGTGAAGTTTGTTTGAAAGTCTCATTCATAAAGATATTTATGTTTTGCATCTGGGTTTCAGTATTTTAGAGGCTGGCACTGTATACCTGTTGCCTCTTTTGGTGTCATGGCAAATACTGAAGACAGTTATGTTGAGGTCTTGATATCAGCTTTTACTGACTAAGAATGGGTTTGAGAGATGTGGCTTTGATGTGCAGCTCTACTGTGCTCTTTAACATATGACCTGTGAACTGTTGTGCCCATGCAATTCAAGGCTTCAGTGTGTCAGAAAGCATTAAGATGAACTGTTTCTCAGATATGCACATATGCTTTAGGAGCTTCTTCCAAGCATGGGAAAAGGTAAAATGGGGAACTGTATGGTTTATAGTGAAACTTTCATTCTTAGGCCAGAATAAATTTTGGGGTGTTGGTTGGGGGGATAGTATGTGTATCTGTGTAAGTGTGTTCTCTCTCTCTGTCTCTCTCTGTCTTTCTGTCTCTCTGTCTCTCTCTCTCTCTCTCTCTCTCTCTCTCTCTCTCTGTGTGTCTGTGTGTGTGTGTGTGTGTGTGTGTGTGTGTGTGTGTGTGTGTGTGTGTGTGTAGTAATCCTGATATGTTGCAGAGTTTTGGTTCCAGGACTCTGCTCAGGTACCAAACTTTGATCATCTAAATCACATATCCCCTTTCATACTTTAAGCCATCTCTCAAGAATTTAAAATTTCTAAAGTAGTTTATATTCTGTGTAAATAATTGTTACTTTATTTTGATTATGGAATAGTGTTGAGAAGAAAAAAACCCTTTATTATTAGTTTAAATTCAAGGTTCCCCCCAAATATTTTACATCTATATTGTATAGGTATGGAACTCATGGGTATGTAACCTTGTTTTAGTCCTTCAAAATGAAATGCTGTAAAACATTCTTCGCTTACTTCTTTGTTCAAATTCCTACACTTTTTAAACTTTTTTTCTGATGTACATTGATTGAATCCAGGGCCATATTCTTACTTAGTATATATACTCTGCTCAACAATTAAAGGTAACTGATTTTTCTGAGAAGCAATTGTTTCTTCGAATGTTGAGAATAGCAACTATTTTTGTTCTGACTATGGTATGAGATCCTATTCTGCAGGTACTGCAACAAAAAATGTCAGAGAAACAAAAGTTACTGGAAATTCATTTATATGCTATCCTTTTCTCCAGAGCAAAACATAATTTTCTCAAGGTGTTGTCTATCATTCTAACCTAATTTGAACAAACAAACATATTTTAATTAGAAGACCTATGAATTAGATAACACCTTAAACGCAAAATACTTTGTGAATTGTATTTCATATGAGTTGAGGTCCCATGAAAATGAAGTTGAGTTATACCATGTGGTTTTTCTTTTTACCTTTTGATAAAATTAATATACACATCAGAAATATATTGTGGTATTTGGACACACACCCATTTAAGGGAGACTGTGTGTGGAGGGTGGGGAGAGAAGAAACTAGAAATGTAGAGTGGACACAAGAGTTGGAGTCTTTGTGTCTGTCTCTTAAATTATTTGATATAAATACTGTAGAAATATGAGTTCTGTCGGTAACCATGCTCATATTTACATAGACTCCTATGGTTGTGTAAACAGTCATATTCAGTAGTGTGTTTTAATGGAAAATAATACAATACCGGAGGATATTAATGGTAAAACAACAACGAAAATTCACTTAAGATTTTGAGAAATTAACTTGAAAGTGGTTTTTATTGTAGTAACTATATTTAACATCATTGTTTACAAGTAAGCTTCACATGTTTAATTCATAATCTATTTCATGGTTTTAGTTTCTTTTTAGTACTCACAATTAAGAAAAAATAAAGCAACCTTATGCATACTGTTTAACATCTGCTATCTTCTGTATGTGTCTGTGCTAGATGGAAGATGGTGCCACCAAACATATCATCCAGATGACAGGGTTTAAGATGGAGGAGAAGGAAGCTCTAGTCAAGTTGCTTTTAAAGCTAGATTGCACTTTTATAAAGAGTGAGGTGAGTACAGAAACCTACAAAACCTTCAACATAGAGACAAAATTCAAATTGACTTAAGAGCCATAAAAATGCCCTTTGATACTGTAAGAATAAAAGTGTTTTAGTAAGAAATTCTCTCTGTAGTAACATTGCTTCATATGGGTTCTTCCAGAAATATAAAAACTGTACACATCTTATAGCTGAACGCCTGTGCAAGAGTGAGAAGTTTTTAGCAGCTTGTGCTGCAGGTAAGTAGACTCCTCTCTAACTCATGAAAAACTTCATGTTAGAGAAAGAAGCATTTTAAGTCTCTAGAATCATATTATGCTTATAATATCAGATATGCATATATTATTTTTAAAAAGATTTGTTTGATTTCTGCTTTATTCTGATTAAAATTTTCCAACACAGGGAATTATTAAATAGAAATACTTTGTCCAGATTAAGTTTTAGTTTAGATGCTTTATTTAAGAAAAATATCTTAAAAGATTGAGACAAAATGCCCAAACCTTAAAGTGTTCCTAGATCTCAGCCTGTAGTCACTTTTGTTTCCCACCATCTCATTACAAATAAGCATGGTTTCTTCTTCGGGGTTGTTCTTCCTCTGTCAGTGCCGGGAAGCAGTGGCGTCCTATTTTATTTTTCTGAGATACCCAAGTTGAGATTTGGTTTATTCAGCTCACCTTTTCTCACCACTGATACATGTAAGCTTTCTTCTGTGGTGATTGATTGTGTCTTACCAAAGAAATATTTGGATTCATCACTAACCTTTACAAACAAAACTATGCATTGTTTCTGAAGGTCATTGGTGCCCAGAAAAACAGAACATGTATGCTTCCTATAAAATTCACCAACTCAATAAATTTAATATGACAATACTACAAATGTTACACATTTCATTTTAAAACTTCATAGTTCACCTTTTAAGGCAGTGTGTCGTAAAAAAGATTATATACAATGCTCAGTGATATTGAAGTCCTCTTGAAATTTGTTTTAAAAATAATTTTGGCAGACTGTCATAATCTCATGTATAAAAAGGATGTCTTTTAGTTGTTATTTAATCTTTATTGTTTATCATTTAGCAGAATTAAAATTCTTTTGTGACAGACAATTCATTTGCTTTCTAGGAAAATGGGTATTAACAAAGGATTACATAATTCATAGTGCCAAAAGTGGCAGATGGCTTGATGAAACAACTTATGAATGGGGATATAAAATTGAAAAAGACTCCCATTATTCACCTCAAATGCAATCTGCACCTAAAAGATGGCGTGAAGAGCTGAAACGGACTGGTGCTCCTGGGGCCTTCCACAGATGGAAAGTTGTTCTCCTTGTTAGGGCAGATAAGCGGAGTGACTCTCTTGTAAGGTAGGAGGGATTTCTTAAATTTGAAGAAGTGAATGAATTCTTGTTTCTATGAATACCTCTTAATAGGTATGTTTAATTATTAGTTAAAATGAGATGCTTAGGGAAAGTTATTCTTACAACTAAGAAATTTATTTTTAGTTAATATATTTTTTGAGAACTTCATGCATCAACACTGCATCTACATCACTGCTACCCCATCCACCATCCAGCTCCTTTACCCACCCACTCCCATAATTAAAGATCATTTCTTCATGATCCTTACATGTGCACACGTACACATCCATACATGTGTATGTAATCCAGAGTTCATTCAGTCTTGTACATGTGTTCAGGGCTGTATCTCTCGGATGAGCCATTGTGCCCAAGCGTATGAGTCTCTTAGTGAAACAAAATTTGTTTTGTAGATGGGTTTTGATTATTCTAATCTCTATTTTAGTTCCGTGTTATTTCATTTGGCCAACTCAAGCAAAACAAGAGAAGAAAGCACTGCTTAGGAAGTTTTCATTTTGAAGCATTCTTAAACTTTTGTTAATTTCTCATTGTATTACCTGAGAGGCTAGCTTAGGGTTTATATAACACTGTCTTTGTGGTTCGTACTATCTCCACCATAATTTAATTTCACTATTAAATATAAGGAATGTTTGTCTCTGAATGTGTGTCTATAGATGCTCATACCCATGCATGCATCTGCAGAGGAGCGGGCTCACATCTTTCTCATTACTCTTCATTCTTATTTTTCGAGAAATGTTCTCTCACAAAACCCAGGGCTTGCTGATGTGGCTAGGCCCACGGCTGGCTGGACAAGCCCTTGGATTCCTTTTGTCTCTTTTCCAGTGCTAGACTTAGAGGTGGACACCTCTGTTCCTGGATTTTGACATGGATTCTGGGGATCCAAACTCAGTTTCTTATGCTTGTGTGATAAGCACTTACCCACCAAGCCATCTCCCCATCACTTTAAAAGAATATTTTTTTAAAGACTTCTGATTGCCTAAACTGTATTCTGAGCCTTTTCTTTTTTCTTTTTTTATTAAATCAGGGGTAGAACCTTAACTGTTTTACCTAAATATTTATAAGCAATAAGATGCACCCATCTTAGGTATACATGGAATGTGATGCTATTATCAGGTAAGGATACCTAGGTAGTGTTTGCTGCTGTACAACTCTTACATACTAACTGATAATATAGCAGTCTCCATTCCATCCAAGGGCACAGAGGTTTTATGTGTTGATTACTGTGGGGTGAATATGGAGATCCTCCCCCCCAAGACTTTCAGTAGTTAAACAGTCTGATTTATTCTTTCCTGTCTTCTATGATTTGGAGAAGATCATTGTAAGCAGTTTGAATTGAGGGTGGGGTGGGAGTACTGTTGGTTTATTTTGGTTGTTGTGGATATTTGTTTTTACTAGTGATTATCATTTATATTTTTCCTTCTATGTTGTTCCCCTGGAACTCCATTATATGTATTGTAGAATATTGATTTTATTTAGTATTTTAATTTATCTTCACTTCAGTAATTTTTCAGTTGTTTTAATTCCACTAAGAAATTCTTCCCTTATGTATTACAGCTTATCAGTGGTCATTAAGAACATGCTAATACTTATGTAATGAACCCTCTGTTAACTAAAACCTAAAAGGATATGTATACTTGCTGGACATGGGGCCTACCCTGAAGTGAGTGGTTACAATGCCCTATTGAGACTCTACCAGAGAAAACAAATTTCGCCTTTGCAAATGGATATCAGTCAGTGACAGGAAGTGCCTTGGTTAAGGGTGTGAGCCCTTTTCCACTTTCCTCTTTTAGGACTAGGATCGCCTCTGGTTTGACTCTGTACAGGCTTTATGCATGCTGCCACAGTTACCTCTCAGTTATTATGTGATCTGTTCTGCTGTGTCTGGAAATCACTGTGTCCTTGGAGTCATGCATTCCCTCTGGCTCTGACATTCTTTCTGCTACCTCCTGCATCTTATATCCCTCAGCCCTAAAGGGAGGATTTGATGTTCCATTTAAGTTTGAGTGCTAATTCTACAATCTCTTAACTGTCTGCATGCTGTTCACTTGTGGGTTTCTGTGTTCTCATCTACTGTGAGAAAAAGCTTCGAAATTGATGTGTTAGTGAGGCACTAATCTATGAGTATGGCAGAATGTCATAAGGAGTTATGTTATTGCTATGTTTCATTAGTAAAACAATAGTATTTGTTTCCCCACCACCCCATGACCCCATGGCCTATCTACTCTCATGTTCTTGATCACCCTATCACTAGTGGTTCGTTATTGCTGCATTTATACCACTATTGTACTAAATTATCTTGCAGGCAAGTTATATTTGTAGATCACAGGGTTTGTAGCTGAGTTGGTATTTACCTTTCTCGTTGGGTAATGTGAGGAATACCTTCCTGTACCATCAACACTAGTCATAGGGGTTGAAGCTTAGATACTAGCTGGACTTCTTGGTGTTCTGTGAGATATATAAGTATTGTCTTCAGCAATAGAGCCTTACTATCAGTTTGGGAAGAAAAAACAATAATCTCTGCAGTACCTTGAAATACTTGGGGACTTCCTTGGCCAATGACTCAACGAAATAAATCCCATTCCTGAACCTGGAAATTATACTTGGTGGCAATTCTGACTGGTATGAGATGAAAACTCAAGAGTAGTTTTAATTTCATTTCTTGTTTCTTGTATTTCATCCTTTGAGAGCTCCAGTTAATTTTTCATGACGATAATTTTTTATATTTATATATTTATGTATTTATTATATATTATATATAACATATATATATATATATATATACATACACACACACACACACACACACACACACACACACACACACACACACACACACACACACACACACACACACATATTCAAAACACCAAGACGTCTAACTGGTATCTAAGCTTCATGTGTGGCATTAAGTTGCTAATGTGAGAGATCTTTCCAATCATTTAATCTATAAACTTATGTTTTAGAACCGCCTTCATTGTATTCCATGAGTTTAAGTTTGTTGTCTTTTTATTTTAATTTAGTTCTAGAAATTTTTAAATTCCTTCTTGATTTCCATTTTGGTCCACTATTCATTCAGTAAGTTAGTTCAGTTTCCATGAATTTATACTTTCCCGTGTTGATATTTAGCTTTTTTTAGTCCATGGAAGTCAGATAAGATGAAGGTTGTTATTTCAAATTTCTTGTTATCTTTTGAGACATACTTTGTTTCAAATATATAATCAGTTTTGGAGAAAGTTCCATGAGCTCTTGAGAAGCTACTTTTTGTGTTTGCTTAAAATGTTATGTGAATATTTGCTAAATCTATTGATTTATGCTGTCATCTAGCTCCAGCATAGCTCCAGCATTAGCTCTCTAACTTTTGTCTGGATGAACTACTGGGGAGAGTGGGGTATAAAAGAATCTGCTGTTATTCTATTTTTAAGTGTCAGTATTGTGTTGGTTAGATATGGGTTTGGGATACACATAAAGATGGATCATGTTTTCTAATCTACTTTGTTATTCTGTGCTTTATTGGAGAATTGAGATCATTAGTATAGAGCATCATCACTAATCACTGTTTAATTTTTCCTGTATTTTTCTTAGATGTGGGTTTCTTCCCTCTTTTTTGATTTTATGGTCTAAGATTATTTATTCCTTTCATCTAATTAAAAAATGGTTAACTTTTTCAGATTTAAGCTTTCCTTCTAGTGCCATCAAAAGCTGAATTGATAGATTTGCTTAAATTTGGTTTTATCCTAGAATGCTTTTTTCTTAACATCTATGGTGATAGATAGTTTAGCTGGGTATAGATAATTTTGCTGGTACCTGTGTTTATCAGAATTTGTAGACCATCCATCTCGCCTTTCTGGCCTCTAGAATATCCTTTGAGAAGTCAGGTATTATTTTAGTTAGCCTAATACGGAATTTAACCTTTTTCTCATGCAACTTTTAATATTCTTTCTTCTTTACATTTAGTGTTTTGATTATATATCACAGACTTTTTTTTCTAGTTTATCTTGTGTTCTCTTTCTTTCTTTCTTTCTTTCTTTCTTTACTTTTTAAACTTTTCTGCTCTGCTTTAATCTTTTTAATCTGCTTCTGTCTCAATCAGCTGCTTGATGGGCCTCTCAGAGGGCAGCCATGCTAGGCCCCTGTCTATTAGCACACCATAGCATCAGTAATACTGTCAGGCTTTGGAGTTGGGTCCCACTTTGGGCCACTAACTGGACCTCCTTTTCCTCAGTCTCTTCTCCATTTTTATCCTTGCAGTTCTTTTAGAAGGAAACAATTCTGGGTCTGAGTTTTTCCACTGTGGGATAACATTCCCATTGCTCCATATGATGAGTTATGAGATACATAACTCAGAACGTTATTTTCTAGTTCATTCATTTGCCTGCAAAACTGAAGATATCCTTGTTCTTAATAGCTAAATAGTATTCCATTGTGTAAATGAACCACATTTTCTGTATCCATTCTGCTGTAGGGCCATCTGGGTGGTTTCCAGCATCTGGCTATCACAGATAAGGATGCTATGAAAATAGTGGAGAACATGCGCTTATGGTATGGTGGGATATCTTTTTGGTGTAGCCCCAAGAATGATATAGCTGGGTCTTCAGATCTATTTTCAGTTTTTTGAGAAACTTCCAGATTGCTGTCCAGAGAGGTTGTACACCTTGGCAATACCACCAGCAATGAAGGAGTGAGTGTTCCTCATTCTCACCAACATGTCGTGATCTTACCCATTCTGATTGGTGTAAACTGGATTTCAGGGTCATTTTGATTTGCATTTCCTTGATGACTTAGGACTGTGAACATTGCCTTAAGTGCTCAGCCATTCCTTTGTTGTGAATTCTCTGTTTAGTTCTATACCCCATTTTCTGATTGGTTTATTTGGTTTTTTTGGAAGTTGCCTTCTTGAGTTCTTCTTTCCAGTTTATAGATTGCCCATTTCTCGTATTGATTATGTCCTTTGCCTTACAGAATGTCTTCAGTTTCGGCCTTTGCCATTGAATTTCTGGGAAATTTCCCCCAATGCCCATGAGTTCAAGGCTTTTTTCCACTTTATCTTCTCTTAGATTCAGTGTATTTGGTCTTATATTGAATCCTTTATCACTTGGACTTGAGCTTTGTGCAAGGTGACAAATATGGTTCTATTTTCATTTTCTACATACAAACTGTCAATTAAACCAGGACCATTTATTAAATATGCTTTCTTTTTTCTATTGTATATTTTTAACTTCTTTGTTAAAGATCAACTGTCCAAACGTATCTGGGTTTATTTCTGGGTCTTCAATTCTATTCTACTTGTCAACTTGTCTGTCCCTGTATCAATACCATGCACTTTTTATCACTATTGGTCTATAGTACAGTTTGAGGTCAGAGATGATGATTTCCCCCAGAACATTTTTTTATTGCTAAGAATTATTTTCACTACCCTGGGTTTTTTTTTGTTGTTGTTGTTTTTTTGTTTGTTTGGTTTTTTTTTTGGTTTTCTATATGAAATCCAGACTTGTTTTTTCCATGTCTGTGAAGAATTGTTTGGGAAATTTGATGGGGATTCTGTTGAATCTGTAGATTGCTTTTGGTAGGATGGCCATTTTTACTATGTTAATCCTACCAATCCATGAGCATGGGAAATCTCTCCATTTTCTGAGGTCTTCTTCGCTTTCTTCAGAGACTTGAAGTTCTTGTCATACAGATCTTTCACTTGTTGGTTAGAATCACACCAAGATATTTTATATTATTTGTGACTATTTTGAAGGGTGTTGTTGCCCTATTTTCTTCCTCAGTCTGTTTATCATTTGCATAAAGGAAGGCTACTGATTTGTTTGAATTAATTTTATATTTGGCCACTTTGCTCAAAGTTGTTTGTCAGCTTTAGAAGTTATTTGGTAGAATTTGTGGGGTCACTTATGAATATTATCATATCATCTGCAAATAATGATACCCTGACTTCTATGCCAATTTGTATCCCTTTGATCTCCTTTTATTGTCTAATTGCTCTGACTAGAATTTTGAGTACTATATTGAATAGATAATGGAAGAATGGGGAGCCTTATCTTGTTCCTGATTTTAGAGGGATGGCCTAAAGTATCTCTCCATTTAATTTGATGTTGGCTGTTGGTTTGTCTTATATTGCTATTCTAGGTATGGACTTAGAATTCCTGATTTCTTGAACACTTTTTACATGAAGGGGTGTTGTATTTTGTCAAATACTTTTTTTAGTATCTAATGAGATTATCATGTGATTTTTTTTTCTTTGAGTTTGTTTAAATAGTGGATTATATAAATGGATTTTCTTTTATTGAACCAACTTTTCATCCATGGGATGAAGCTACTTGATCATGATGAATGACAGTTTTGATGTATTCTTGCATTTGGTTTACTAGAATTTTATTAAATATTTTTGAATCAATATTCATAAACAAAATTGGTCTTAGGTTTTCTTTCTTCATTGGGTCTTTGTGTGGTTTATATATCGGAGTAATTGTGGCTTCACAGAATGAGTTGGGTAGTCTTCCTTCTGTTTCTATCTTATGGAATAGTTTTAGGAGTATGGGTATTAGCTCTTCTTTGAAGGTCTGGTAGAAGAACTCTGTACTAAAGCCATCTGGCCCTGGGCTTTTTTTGGTTGGGAGGTTTTAAATGACTTCTTCTCTTTCCTTGGGGGATATAGGCCTGTTTAGATAGTTTGCCTGCTCTTGATTTGACTTTGGTATGCAGTATCTGTCTAGAAAATCATCCATTTCATCTAGATTTTTCCAGTTTTGTTCAATATAAGCTTTTTTTAATAGGATCTGATTTTTTTTTTAATTTCCTCAGTTTCTGTTGTTATGTTTCCTTTTTCATTTCTGATTTTGTTGATTTATATACTGTCTCCGTGCCCTTCAGCTAGTTTGACTAGGGGTTTATCTATCTTGTTGATTTTTGTCAAAGAACCAGCTTTTCATTTTCTTGATTCTTTGTGTCCTTCTCTTTGTTCCTATTTGGTTAATTTCACCTCTGAGTTTGATTATTTCCTACCATCTACTCCTCTTGGGTGAGTTTGCTTCTCTTTGTTTTAGGACTTTCAGGTATGCTGTTAAATTGCTAGGTAGGATTTCTCCAATATTTTTAGGAGGACACTTAGTCTATGAATTTAAGTGTTAGCACTGCTTTCATTGTGTCCCATGAGTTTGGTATGGTGTGCCTTCATTTTTCATTAAATTCTAAAAAGTCTTTAATTTTTTTTATTGCTTCTTTGACCAAGTTACCATTGTGTTGCTCAACTTCCATTTGTATGTGGACTTCCTGTCGTTTTTGGATTATTATTAAAGACTAGCCTTAGTCCGAGGTGATCTGATAGGATGCATGGGATTATTTCATCTTCTTGTATCATTTGACGCTTGTTTTATGACTGATTTTATGGTCTATTTTGGAGAAGGTATCAGAAGGTGCTGAGATGAAGGTATATTCTTTGGTTTTATGATGAAATTTTATGTATATATCTGTTAATTCCATTTGGTTCATAGCTTCAATGTGTCTCTCTTTAGTTTCTCTTCCAATGGCCTGTCTATTAGTGAGATTGGGGTTTTGAAGTCTCCCACTATTATTGATTGGTGTCCAATGTAGAGTTTTAGCTTTAGTAAAGTTGTTTTTTTGAATGTGGATGCCCTTTCACTTGGGGCATAGATGTTCAGAATTTAGCCTTTCTCTTTGTGGATTTTTCCCTTTAATGAATATGAAGTTTCCTACGCTGTGCCTCTTGGTAACTTTTGGTTGAAAGTCTATTTTATTGGAAATTAGAATGTCATCTCCTGCTTGTTTCAGCCTTTAACTCTGAGGTAGTGGTTGTCTTTGTCATTGAGGTGTATTTTTTGCATACAGCAAAATGCTGGATCCTGCTTGTGTATGGAATCTATTAGTCTATGTCTTTTTATTGGTGAATTGACTCCATTGGTGTCTTAGTTAGGGTTTTATTGCTGTGAACAGACACCATGATCAATGTAAGTTTTATAAAGGACAACATTTAATTGGGTCTGGCTTACATGTTCAGAGGTTAAGTCTATTATCATCAAAGTGCAAACATGGCAGCATCCAGGCCGGCATGGTACAGGAGGAGCTGGTTTCTACATCTTCACCAGAAGGAAGCCAGGAACAGACTGAGCAGCCTCAGGCAGCTAGGAGTAGGGTGTCCAAGCCCACCCCCCCACAGTGACACACTTCCTCCAACAAGGCCACACCTTCTAATAGTGTCACTCCCTGGGCCTTGCATATGCAAACCATCATAGACACACTTCCTCCAACAAGGCCACACCTTTTAATAGTGCTACTTCCTGGGCCAAGCATATGTAAACCATCACAATTGATATTGAAAGTGAAAGATCCCCGCTTGACATCAGCGCAGAACTGCACTTTGTATTATCCCACATATTATGTGAATAATATCTCCCCTTAGTCATGTGTGTTTGTGTGTGGCTAATCCCACAGTGGGTCTACATCGTCTGTAAGCCCATTAGTGTGTGTGATTGTGATAATCTCTTCAGTTGGGCAGTGTGTAGAGTTTATAGTGCTGTATATAATAAACTTTAGCCTATAAGCCAGTGGTTCTCAGCCTTCCTAATTCTGTGACCCTTTAATATAATTTCTTTGTTTTATGGTGACCCCAGCTACAGAATTATTTTGTTACCACTTCCTAACTGTGATTTTGCTAGTGTTATGAATTTTAATATAAATATCTGATATGCAGGGTATCTAATATGCAACCACTGTAAAAAAAACTGTTTAGCCTCCTGCAGTTCAGTGGTTGAGAACCACTGCTCTAAGCAATCACTTGGGTGCTACCACATCATAGTAAGATTCCCTTTATGCTTTTCTCCTATATTATAGCTCACTACTCTAGAAGAGTAAATTCTTCATTTGCTGGATAGGCTTCAGTGATAAGCAACGTCTCAATTGCTGATTCCTGTTGTAGGAGCCTTCACAAAGGATTTGTGCATCAGGTTCATCCTCCTGCCATTGTTTACATTACACTCAGATTCTATCTTCTATCAATGGCAAGAGAGACCTTCTAGTCTTCCCTGCAATAGTGCATTGCTGCTTGTAGATTAATGTGAGATCCTGAACCGAGTGGCTTTGGTTCCTCCTGGCTTCTACTTGGTTTTAAAATCAATGGCTCTTTTATCAGGGTGTAAAGCAATTGGGGTTCCTACCAATTCTTTAAAAGCAAGTAAGGTTTCTTTCTACTCTTCATAGAAAAGCAGCAGCCTAGTTTTCCAGTCAGGCAGAAGCTTTATCATTTTCCAGTAGTCTAGAGGTATTTGTGTCATTTTTTTTTTCTTTTTTTTTTTTTTTTTTTTTTTATTTTTTTTTTTTTTAATTAACTTGAGTATTTCTTATATACATTTTGAGTGTTATTCCCTTTCCGGTTTCCGGGCAAACATCTCCCTCCCCCCTCCCCTTCCTTATGGGTGTTCCCCTCCCAACCCTCCCCCCACTGCTGCCCTCTCCCCAACAGTCTAGTTCACTAGGGGTTCAGTCTTAGCAGGACCCAGGGCTTCCCTTTCCACTGGTGCTCTTACTAGGATATTCATTGCAACCTACGAGGTCAGAGTCCAGGGTCAGTACATGTATAGTCTTTGGGTAGTGGCTTAGTCCCTGGAAGCTCTGGTTGGTTGGCATTGCTGTACATATGGGGTCTCGAGCTCCTTCAAGCTCTTCCAGTTCTTTCTCTGATTCCTTCAACAGGGGTCCTGTTCTCAGTTCAGTGGTTTCCTGCTGGCATACGCCTCTGTATTTGCTGTATTCTGGCTGTGTCTCTCAGGAGCGATCTGCATTCACATTTTGATCATCCGTCTTTGAGTTTCATTTGTTCTAGGCATCTAGGGTAATTCAAGCATTTGGGCTAATAGCCACTTATCAATGAGTACATACCATGTATGTCTTTCTGTGATTGGGTTAGCTCACTCAGGATGATATTTTCCAGTTCCAACCATTTGCCTCAATTTCATAAAGTCATTGTTTTTGATAGCTGAGTAATATTCCATTGTGTAGATGTACCACATTTTCTGTATCCATTCCTCTGTTGAAGGGCATCTGGGTTCTTTCCAGCTTCTGGCTATTATAAATAAGGCTGATGAACATAGTGGAGCACGTGTCTTTTTATATGTTGGGGCATCTTTTGGGTATATGCCCAGGAGAGGTATAGCTGGATCCTCAGGCAGTTCAATGTCCAATTTTCTGAGGAACCTCCAGACTGATTTCCAGAATGGTTGTACCAGTCTGCAATCCCACCAACAATGGAGGAGTGTTCCCTTTCCACATCCTCGCCAGCATTTGCTGTCACCTGAGTTTTGATCTTAGCCATTCTCACTGGTGTGAGGTGAAATCAGGGTTGTTTTGATTTGCATTTCCCTTATGACTAAGGATGTTGAACATTTCTTTAGGTGTTTCTCGGCCATTCGGCATTCCTCAGCTGTGAATTCTTTGTTTAGCTCTGAACCCCATTTTTTAATAGGGTTATTTGTCTCCCTGCTGTCTAACTTCTTCAGTTCTTTGTATATTTTGGATATAAGCCCTCTATCTGTTGTAGGATTGGTAAAGATCTTTTCCCAATCTGTTGGTTGCTGTTTTGACCTAACCACAGTGTCCTTTGCCTTACAGAAGCTTTGCAGTTTTATGAGATCCCATTTGTCGATTCTTGATCTTAGAGCATAAGCCATTGGTGTTTTGTTCAGGAAATTTTTTCCAGTGCCCATGTGTTCCAAATGCTTCCCTAGTTTTTCTTCTATTAGTTTGAGTGTGTCTGGTTTGATGTGGAGGTCCTTGATCCACTTGGACTTAAGCTTTGTACAGGGTGATAAGCATGGATCGATCTGCATTCTTCTACATGTTGACCTCCAGTTGAACCAGCACCATTTGCTGAAAATGCTATCTTTTTTCCATTGGATGGTTTTGGCTCCTTTGTCAAAAATCAAGTGCCCATAGGTGTGTGGGTTCATTTCTGGGTCTTCAATTCTGTTCCATTGGTCTATCTGTCTGTCTCTGTACCAATACCATGCAGTTTTTATCACTATTGCTCTGTAATACTGCTTGAGTTCTGGGATAGTGATTCCCCCTGAAGTCCTTTTATTGTTGAGGATAGTTTTAGCTATCCTGGGTTTTTTGTTATTCCAGATGAATTTGCAAATTGTTCTGTCTAACTCTTTGAAGAATTGGATTGGTATTTTGATGGGGATTGCATTGAATCTGTAGATTGCTTTTGGTAGAATGGCCATTTTTACTATATTAATCCTGCCAGTCCATGAGCATGGGAGATCTTTCCATCTTCTGAGATCTTCTTCAATTTCTTTCTTCAGAGTCTTGAAGTTCTTATTGTACAGATCTTTCCCTTGCTTGGTTAAAGTCACACCGAGGTACTTTATATTATTTGGATCTATTATGAAGGGTGTCATTTCCCTAATTTCTTTCTCGGCCTGTTTCTCTTTTGCGTAGAGGAAGGCTACTGATTTATTTGAGTTAATTTTATACCCAGCCACTTTGCTGAAGTTGTTTATCAGCTTTAGTAGTTCTCTGATGGAACTTTTGGGATCACTTAAATATACTGTCATATCATCTGCAAATAGTGATATTTTGACTTCTTCTTTTCCGATCTGTATCCCCTTGACCTCCTTTTTTTGTTGTCTGATTGCTCTGGCTAGAACTTCAAGAACTATATTGAATAAGTAGGGAGAGAGGGCAGCCTTGTCTAGTCCCTGATTTTAGTGGGATTGCTTCAAGTTTCTCTCCATTTAGTTTAATGTTAGCAACTGGTTTTGCTGTATATGGCTTTCACTATGTTTAGGTATGGGCCTTGAATTCCTATTATTTCCAGGACTTTTATCATGAAGGGGTGTTGAATTTTGTCAAATGCTTTCTCAGCATCTAATGAAATGATCATGTGGTTTTGTTCTTTCAGTTTGTTTATATAATGGATCACGTTGATGGTTTTCCGTATATTAAACCATCCCTGCATGCCTGGGATGAAGCCTACTTGATCATGGTGAATGATTGTTTTGATGTGCTCTTGGATTCGGTTTGCCAGAATTTTATTGAGTATTTTTGCATCGATATTCATAAGGGAAATTGTTCTGAAGTTCTCTTTCTTTGTTGGGTCTTTGTGTGGTTTAGGTATAAGAGTAATTGTGGCTTCATAGAAGGAATTCGGTAGTGCTCCATCTGTTTCAATTTTGTGGAATAGTTTGGATAATATTGGTACGAGGTCTTCTATGAAGGTCTGATAGAATTCTGCACTAAACCCGTCTGGACCTGGGCTCTTTTTGGTTGGGAGACCTTTAATGACTTCTTCTATTTCCTTAGGAGTTATGTGGTTGTTTAACTGGTTTATCTGTTCCTGATTTAACTTCGGTACCTGGTATCTGTCTAGGAAATTGTCCATTTCCTGCAGATTTTCAAGTTTTGTTGAATATAGGCTTTTATAGTAAGATCTGATGATTTTTTTAATTTCCTCTGAATCTGTAGTTATGTCTCCCTTTTCATTTCTGATTTTGTTAATTTGGACACACTCTCTGTGTCCTCTCGTTAGTCTGGCCAAGGGTTTATCTATCTTGTTGATTTTCTCAAAGAACCAACTTTTGGTTCTGTTGATTCTTTCTATGGTCCTTTTTGTTTCTACTTGGTTGATTTCGCTCTGAGTTTGATTATTTCCTGCCTTCTACTCCTCCTGGGTGTATTTGCTTCTTTTTGTTCTAGAGCTTTTAGGTGTGCTGTCAAGCTGCTGACATATGCTCTTTCCTGTTTCTTTCTGCAGGCACTCAGCGCTATGAGTTTTCCTCTTAGCACAGCTTTCATTGTGTCCCATAAGTTTGGGTATGTTGTACCTTCATTTTCATTAAATTCTAAGAAGTCTTTAATTTCTTTTCTTTATTTCTTCCTTGACCAGGTTATCATTGAGTACAGAATTGTTCAATTTCCACATATATGTGGGCATTCTTCCCTTATTGTTATTGAAGACCAGTTTTAGGCCGTGGTGGTCTGATAGCACGCATGGGATTATTTCTATCTTTCTGTACCTGTTGAGGCCCATTTTTGACCAATTATATGGTCAATTTTGGAGAAAGTACCATGAGGAGCTGAGAAGAAGGTATATCCTTTTGCTTTAGGATAGAATGTTCTATAAATATCTGTTAAGTCCATTTGGCTCATGACTTCTCTTAGTCTGTCTACGTCTCTGTTTAATTTCTGTTTCCATGATCTGTCCATTGATGAGAGTGGGGTGTTGAAATCTCCTACTATTATTGTGTGAGGTGTAATGTGTGTTTTGAGCTTTAGTAAGGTTTCTTTTACGTATGTAGGTGCCCTTGTATTTGGGGCATAGATATTTAGGATTGAGAGTTCATCTTGGTGTATTTTTCCTTTAATGAATATGAAGTGTCCTTCCTTATCTTTTTTGATGACTTTTAGTTGAAAATTGATTTTATCTGATATTAGAATGGCTACTCCAGCTTGCTTCTTCTGACCATTTGCTTGGAAAGTTGTTTTCCAGCCTTTCATTCTGAGGTAGTGTCTGTCTTTGTCTCTGAGGTGTGTTTCCTGTAGGCAGCAGAATGCAGGGTCCTCGTTGCGTATCCAGTTTGTTAATCTATGTCTTTTTATTGGGGAGTTGAGGCCATTGATCTTGAGAGATATTAAGGAATAGTGATTATTGCTTCCGGTTGTATTCATATTTGGATGTGAGGTTATGTTTGTGTGCTTTTCTTCTCTTTGTTTTGTTGCCAAGACGATTAGTTTCTTGCTTCTTCTAGGGTATAGCTTGCCTCCTTATGTTGGGCTTTACCATTTATTATCCTTTGTAGTGCTGGATTTGTAGAAAGATATTGTGTAAATTTGGTTTTGTCATGGAATATCTTGGTTTCTCCATCTATGTTGATTGAGAGTTTTGCAGGATACAGTAACCTGGGCTGGCATTTGTGTTCTCTTAGGGTCTGTATGACATCAGTCCAGGATCTTCTGGCCTTCATAGTTTCTGGCCAGAAGTCTGGTGTGATTCTGATAGGTCTGCCTTTATATGTTACTTGACCTTTTCCCTTACTGCTTTTAATATTCTTTCTTTATTTTGTGTGGTTTGGTGTTTTGACTATTATGTGAAGGGAGGTGTTTCTTTTCTGGTCCAATCTATTTGGAGTTCTGTAGGCTTCTTGTATGCCTATGGGTATCTCTTTTTTTAGGTTAGGGAAGTTTTCTTCTATGATTTTGTTGAAGATATTTACTGGTCCTTTGAGCTGGGTGTCTTCACTCTCTTCTTTTCCTATTATTCTTAGGTTTGATCTTCTCATTGAGTCCTGGATGTCCTGTATGTTTTGGACCAGTAGCTTTTTCCGCTTTACATTATCATTTGACAGTTGAGTCAATGATTTCTATGGAATCTTCTGCTCCTGAGATTCTCTCTTCCATCTCCTGTATTCTGTTGGTGAAGCTTGTATCTACAGCTCCTTGTCTCTTCTTTTGGTTTTCTATATCCAGGGTTGTCTCCATGTGTTCTTTCTTGATTGCTTCTATTTCGATTTTTAATTCCTTCAACTTTTTTATTG
The DNA here is from genome assembly GCF_011064425.1 of Rattus rattus. Taxonomy (NCBI): domain Eukaryota; kingdom Metazoa; phylum Chordata; class Mammalia; order Rodentia; family Muridae; genus Rattus; species Rattus rattus. The sequence continues at coordinate 219,775,026 of NC_046156.1, forward strand.
TGTTTCCCTGGAATTCTTTCAGGGATTTTTGTGACTCCTCTCTATGGGCTTCTACTTGTTTATTTATATTTTCCTGGAATTCTTTTAGGAATTTTTGCGATTCCTCTCTGTAGGCTTCTACTTGTTTATTTATGTTTTCCTGTGTTTCTCTAAGGGAGTTCTTCATGTCTTTCTTGTAGTCCTCCAACATCATGATCAAATATGTTTTTGAAACTAGATCTTGCTTTTCTGGTGTGTTTGGATATTCCGTGTTTGCTTTGGTGGGAGAATTGGGCTCCGATGATGCCATGTAGTCTTGGTTTCTGTTGCTTGGGTTCCTGCGCTTGCCTCTCGCCATCAGATTATCTCTAGTGTTACTTTGTTCTGCTATTTCTGACAGTGGCTAGACTGTCTTATAAGCATGTGTTTCAGGAGAGCTGTAGACCTGTTTTCCTGTTTTCTTTCAGCCAGTTATGGGGACAGAGTGTTCTGCTTTCGGGCGTGTAGTTTTTCCTCTCTACAGGTCTTCAGCTGTTCCTGTGAGCCTGTGTCTTGAGTTCACCAGGCAAGTCGTTTGTAGCAGAAAAGTTTGTCTTACCTGTGGTCCCCAGGCTCAAGTTTGCTCACGGGGTGTTGCCTATGAGCTCTCCACGGCCTCAGCAACCAGGAAGATCTGCGCCGCCCTTTCCGGGAGGTTCCGTGCACCAGGGTTCCAGATAGCTTTTGTTTTCCTCTGGGATCAGTACTGTGTGCAGCGTGCAGTCTCTTCTGGTTTCCCAGGCGTGTCCGCCTCTCTGAAGGTTTAGCTCTCCCTCCCACGGGATTTGGGTGCAGAGAACTGTTTATCTGGTCGGTCCCTTCAGGTTCTGGCGGTGTCTCAGACACAGTGGACCTGCTGCTCCTGGGCCCTCCTCTCGGGTACCCAGAGGCCGTGATACAGTTTCCTCCTGGGCCAGGGATGTGGGCAGGGGTGGGCAGCGTTGGTGGTCTCCTCCGCTCTGCTGCCTCAGGAGTGCCCGCCCGACCAGGCGGCGAGAACTTCCCTCCGGGGGGCCTGGGAGCAGAGAGCTGCTGAAGGCAGGGATCCTCCGCTGGTCCGGGACTCTCGTGTCATTTTTTTTAATCTGATTTTTGTGCCTATTGGCAGACAGTAGTCCCTGTTCCACTACACCTACCTACGCAGTTTCTCTTTATTCTAACTTATCCTTCATTGTGACTTACCTTTTTCCTGAAAGTTCTGTGACTAAGAATATGCAAGTAAAGACATATTCCCTTGTGATAAATTGCCAGTGTAATGAGCTGTCATACTAGCTATACTTTGCCATTAAATTTCTTTAAAGCGTAACTCATTGTCATGTTTTCTTCTGTTCTTTTTCTTTTCTTATTTTATTCTGCAAAAGTGAAATAGTTACTGTCTATAACAGAACTTATCACTCTTGATTAGCATAATACCTTGATTCTATCATATATTCAAGAAAGGTGTGACTTTATAGATGGCTTTTTTTTTGTTTTGTAAATCCTAAACAGAAACAAAAACAGTAATTCATATTTGAATGTGCATGTTTCTATGTGTAATTGTCTTCTGAGTCCTATGTAAAACTGTTTCTTAATATAAGTGGTTTTTTTTGTTCTTTATGTTTTGTTTTGTTTTGTTTTGTATGGTGAAACAGGATCTCAGTCATATCCCAGATTGGCTTAGAATTTATTCATTACACCTCAGGGTGACTTCAAATTTAAGCTTCTCTGCCTCTGCCTCTTCAATTTCTGTGATTTTAATATATGCCAGAAACCCTAGCCAAAGCCTAGACATTTAAAGGACTTTTAGTAAGTAGAGTCTTGGTATCTAGTGTGTGCGTGCGTGCATGTGTGTTTGAGGTTAACAAGGATTTCCTTGGAGGTGTATTTTGTCTTCCTGGATGGCTGTTTTCTTAAACTTTTTCATTGTTTTAGTTTATTGCTGTGACTTGTTTTTGTCAAACACTTCAATATTCATGCTTTATTTTTTTAAAAATGGTCTAATATGAAGAAACAGAAAGAATACGAGATTCTTAAATATTTGTTCTAGACATCTGAGGTTTTAAGAAATTATTATGGGTATTAACTTTTCATAGTACTCAGTGACTTAAAGGAATGACCTTTTTTCCAAGAAATTTTATTCCTATCCCTAAGGAAGTAATTAGTAATTGACTGAATGAACTCAATTTCTCTAATGCTTTGCTTTTCTCCTTTTTTCTCTCTTTCTTTCTTCTCTTTCTCTCTTTTCTTTCTTTCTCTTTCTTTCTTTCTTTCTTTCTTTCTTTCTTTCTTTTAATCATCTACATTTTTATTTAGAGTTTTGGAAGCTGGAAAGGCAAATGTCATTTTACCAAGAAGTTCTCCTAGTGGTATAACCCATGTGATTGCCAGTAATGCAAGAATCAGTGCTGAGAGAGAACAAGAAAACTTTAAGGCTCCGTTTTATCCAATTCAGTATTTAGGGGATTTTCTCTTAGAGGTAAGTAAAATACCTATTAGACATTTTTGAGTTTCTTTTTATGAAGTACCAAATGAAGAGTTCCCCCTTAGATGCCAAAGTTCACAGATGCTGTACTCCCAAGCCCTTTATGTAAAATATCATAGAATTGTTATGTCATCTATGTCTATCTTCTTATATATGTTAAATGATCTCTACATTATTACAATGCCTACAAGGATGTAAATATTCATAACCAGGTGTTACACTCTATGGAATAACAACTACAAGCCTGTACATTTTCAGTAGAGATCGAATATAACCATCATGTTGGATCCATGGATTTAGAACTTACAGAAACCAAGGACTAATTATTTTTTATTAAAATTGAGTTCTAGTTTTGAAAATGTAATAATTAGAAACATGAGGCTGGTATCTTTAAGGCATTTATTCTCAATTTCTTAAGTAGCTAAAACTGTTGGTGTAGTTTGAAAGAAGCTTAAGTGTAAACTTGTTTTCTTTTCAGTGTTTACTTTAACATAAATGTTTTAGCAATGTCTGCTAAATGTAGTTTTACTTACTTTACTGTCACACTATAATAAGTAGCATAGAACGTATATCATAAATTTGAGGTAACTTTCTTCTACTTTTGGGAAAGAGAAAAATATTTCTAAGATTTAGAAATAATTTCCTGTCCTGTTCCCCCTTCTTCCTTCTTTGTCATGTAATACCAATTCTCAAGTTCTTGAATACGAATCAAACTTCAGCGGGAACTCCTAGTACATAAGTGGAAAATAGTGTGGGGTTCAATGTGTGTTTTGAGCTTTAGTAAAGTTTCTTTTACGAACATGGATACCCTTGCATTTGGGGCATAGATGTTCAGAATTGAGACATTTTCTTGGTAGATTTTCCCCTTTGATGAATATGAAGTGTTCTTCCTCATCACGATTGATAACTTTTGATTGAAAGTCTATTTTATTGGATATTAAGATGACAACTCCAGCTTCTTTCTTGGGACCATTTGCTTGGAAAACCCTTTTCCATCCTTTTAATCTGAGATAGTGTTTGTCTTTGTTATTGAAGTGTGTTTCTTGTATGCAGCAAGATGCTGGATCTTGTTTGCGTATCTAGTCTGTTAGCTTATGTCTTTTTATAGGTGAGTTGAGTCTGTTAACATTGAGAAATATTAAAATAGATGACTGTTGGTCCCTGATATGTTTGTTTTTGTGAGTAGCTCTATGTGCTTGTGGTTCTCTCCTTTTGACTTTCTTGTGAGATGCTTAATATTTTGTCTTTTCTTTGGTGTAGGTGTCTTCCTTTTTTTTAAGTTTTCCTTCCAGGATGCTCTGAAGGGCTGGATTGATATAAAAGTAGGTAGATACTATTTGAATTTGGTTTTGTCCTGGAATATTTTGGTTTCTCTATTTAGGTTGATTGAATTTTGCTGGGTATAGTAGCCTGGGCTGGCATTTGTGTTCTCTTGAAGTATGCATGACATCTCACTAGGCTCTTCTGGCTTTCATAGTCTCTGTTGAGAAGTCTGGTGTGATTCTGAAAGGTCTGCCTTTTCCTTGCATCTTATAATATTCTTTCTTTGTTCTTTGCCTTTAGTATTTTGATTATTATATGACGAGAAGATTTTCTTTTCTGGATCCATTTGTTTGGTGTTCTGTAGGTTTCTTGTACCTTTATGGCCATCTCTTTCTTTAGGTTAAGGAAGTTTTCTTCTCTGATTTTGGTGAAGACATTTTCAGGTCCTTTGAGCTAGGAATCTTCGTTCTCCTCTACTCCAATTATTCTTGCATTTTGTCTTTTCATTGTGTCCTGAATTTTCTGGATGTTTAGGAGTTTTATGTTTTGAATTTTTTTGACAGTTTTGTCAGTCTTCTGTCAGTCTTCTACAGCATTTTCTACACCTGAGATTCTCTCTTTTCTCTCCTGTATTCTGTTGTTAATGCTTGCATCTATTGTTCTGACCTCTTTCCTGGGTTTTCCGTTTCCAGGGTTGCCTCCATTTGTGTTTTCTTTATTGTTTCTACTTCCACTTTTAGGTCTTGGGCTTCTTTGTTCAATTCTACAGCTGTTTGATTGTGTTTTCCTGTATTTCTATAAGGGATTTATTTGTTTCCTCCTTAAGGGCTTCTACCTGTTTACCAGTGTTTTCCTGGATTTCTTTCAGTGAGTTATGTATATCCTCCTTTAAGGACTTTATTATGGTCACAAGATAGATAGAATTTTAGGTCAACTTCCTGATTTTCAAGTGTGTTAGTGTATTCAGGGCTTGCTGTGGTGGGAGAACTGAGTTCTGCTGATGCCCCCATATCTTAGCTTCCATTGCACTTGCCTCTTGCCATCTGGTTATCCCTAGTGTTTGCTGGTCTGGGTGATTCTATCTGGAGTCTGCCCTTTTTGTCCCAGTGTTGAAACAGGTCTCCTGGTAGGCATGTGGCCGAGGCTGTAGCAGACCTCCTATGGGATCTTCCAACTTGAAGGTATTCAGAGGGGCAGAGAAGCTGCTGATTTGTTGCCCTGCCTTTAGACTGTTCAGTCTTCAGAGGAATAATCAAACTGTTGTTCTGTGTGAAACTGTTCTCTGGGCGGGCAGGTGAAGGGGGTCAGTGGACTTGTGGTTTCTGTTTCCTTTTGTTCAACAGAACTCCAGGGAGGCTTTCAGTCTTTTAGGTCAGTTTTCCTTCACGCCACAGTGCCCCTGGGAGGTCTTCAGACGACTGTGTATTGCCCAGTTGCCCTGTATACAGAGTAACTCCCGGGATGCCCTCAAGCTGTGGTATCCTGGGTGCAGTGGATCTCGTGGTATTTCTCTGGTTGTGGTTTCAGATGCCCTGGATGTAACAGATCTCCTGGGATGCATCAGGATGTGGTATCAAATGTTCTGTGTGCAGTGGTACTTCTGGTATGCTTCAGGATATGATGTCAATTGTTGTTGTCTGAGTGCAACTCATCCTCTGGTATGCCTCAGGATATAGAGTCTTCAGGGAAGCAGTCCAGCTAGCAGTCTGTCCCAGCAGAAAGGAACAGGCAGAAGGAGATTGGTATTCAGTGGGCGAAGTGGGAGTGGTGTGGGAAAGCTCTCGTACTTCAGGGGCTTTCTGCTCCAAGCTACCGATTTGGAGGTTTCAGAACACATAAACCCAGGAGCAGTTCTCTGATCCCAGATCCGGCTGAAAGAAAACAGGTCTACAGGAATGCTGACATGCAGACTTACAGGAGGGTCAAGCCACTGTCAGAGACAATAAGAAGACAAGCTAATACCAGAGAAGACCTGATGGCAAGAGGCAAGCACAGGAACCTAAGCAACAGAAATGAAAACCACTTGGCATCAACAGAGCCCAACTGTCCAACCAAAGCAAGCACTGGATATCCAAGCACACCGGAAAAGCAAGATTTGGATTTAAAGTCACATCTCATGATGTGTAAGAAGGACATAAATACAGGACAACACAGGTAAACAAGTAGAAGCCCTTAAAGAGGAAACACAAAAATCCCTTAAAGAATTACAGAAAAACACAACCAAACAGGTGAAGGAATTGATGTTAATTCCAATGTTAAAACCATTCAGGATTTAACAATGGAAATAGAAGCAATAAAGAAAGCACAAAGGGAATCAACCCTGGAGATAAAAAACCTAGGAAAGAGATGAGGAGTCAGAGACACAAACAACACCAACAAAATGTAAGACATAGAAAAGAGAGTCTCAGGGGCAGAAGATACCATAAAAGGCATTGACACAACCATCAGAGATAAGGTAAAACCCCAAAAGCTCCTAAAAAAAAAAGTGGGAAAGAGCATTGAACACATGGACACTGGGGAAAATTTCCTGAACTGAACACCAAGTTCAGTTTATGCTTATGCTGTAAGATCAAGAATTGACAAATGGAACCTCATAAAACTGCAAAGCTTCTGTAAGGCAAAGGACAAAATGGCAGCCAACAGATTGGGAAAAGAGCTTTACTAGTCTTACATCCAATAGAGGGCTAATGTCCAATATATACAAAGAACTCAAGAAGTTAAACTCCAGAGAATGAAATAATCCTATTTAAAAATGGGGTACAGAGCTAAACAAAGAATTCTCAGCTGAGAAATCTCGAATGACTGAGAAGTACCCAAGGAAATGTTCAACATCCTTAGTCATCAAGGAAATGCAAATCAAAACAACCCTTAGATTCCATCTCACAGCAGTCAGAGTGGCGAAGATAAAAAACATAGGTGACCCTGTACAAAGCCTAAGTCAAGTGGATCAAGGACCTCCACATCAAACCAGATACACTCTGACTAATAGAAGAAAAAGTGGGGAAGAATCTTGAACACATGGGCACTGGAGAAAATTATGCGCTAAGATCAAGAATTGACAAATGGGATCTCATAAAACTACAGAACTTCTATAAGGCAAAGGACACTGTTGTTAGGACAAAATGGCAACCAACAGATTGGGAAAAGTTCTTTACCAAGCCTACAACTGATAGAGGGCTTATATCCAAAGTATACAAAGAATTCATGAAGTTAGACTGCAGGGAGACAAATAACCCTATTAAAAATGGGGTTCAGAGGGGGTTGGGGATTTAGCTCAGTGGCAGAAAGCGCAGGGCCCTGGGTTCGGTCCCCAGCTCCAAAAAAAAAAAAACAAAAAAAAAAAAAAAAATGGGGTTCAGAGCTAAACAAAGAATTCACAGCTGAGGAATGCCGAATGGCTGAGAAACACCTAAAGAAATGTTCAACATCTTTAGTCATAAGAAAAATGCAAATCAAAACAACCCTGAGATTTCACCTCACAGCAGTGAGAATGGCTAAGATGAAAAACTCAGGTGACAGTAAATGCTGGCTAGGATGTAGAGAAAGAGGAATACTCCTCCATTGTTGGTGGGATTGCCAACAGGTACAACCATTCTGGAAATCAGTCTGGAGGTTCCTCAGAAAATTGGACATTGCACTACCTGAGGACCCAGCTATACCTCTCTTGGGCATATACCCAAAAGATGCCCCAACATATATCAAAGACACATGCACCACTTTGTTCATAGCAGCCTTATTTATAATAGCCAGAAGCTGGAAAGAACCCAGATGCCCTTCAACAGAGAAATGGATACAGAAAATGTAGTACATTTACACAATGGAGTATTACTCAGCTATCAAAAACAATGACTTCATGAATTCATAGGCAAATGGATGGAACTAGAAAATAACATCCTGAGTGAGGTAACCCAATCACAGAAAAAACACACATGGTATGCACTCACTGATAAGTGGATATTAGCCAAAAAGTTCGAATTATTCAAAATACCATCCACAGACCACATGAAACTCAAAAAGAGGTACAACCAAAGTATGGATGCTTTGGTCCTTCTTAAAACGGGGAACAAAAATATTCATAGGAAGACATATGAAGACAAAGTTTGGAGCCAAGACTGAAGGAATGGCCATTCAGAGCCTCACGTGCCTCACCTAGGAATACAGCCCATATATATACAGCCACCAAAGCTAGACAACATTGATGAAGCCAAGAAGTGCATGCTGACAGGAGCCTGATATAGCTGTCTCCTGAGAGACTCAGCCAGAACATGACAAATCCAAAGGTAAATGCTAGCAGCAAACCATTGAACTAAGAACAGGGTCCCCATTGGAGAAGTTATAGAAACATTTGCAGCAGCTTAAGGGATTTGCAACCCCATAAGAACATAAGAACAACAATACCAACCAACGCAAGGATTTTGTTTTATTTGTACTTCCCTTTGTGGTACTTCTAGGTTTTATTTACCAACTTTGTCTGTAATTGTTAAAATTATGTAATAGCTTTAAACAAAACTGTAAGATAGTTCTTAAATTCTTAAATTCCCATTTAAGAATCATGGATCAAAATTTATAAAACTCTTTATCACCTAAGGCTCAGGAAAATTGAGGAAGAAGAAGTGGAAAGATTATAAGATCCAGAGCGTCAAGGAGTTTTCTGTCAGATCTTACCTTTGACGAATGTCAGAAACTACACCCATACAGACTCATCAACCTGACTGCATAAACATGAACAAAAACAACACCAATAGACATGCCGTAGTGCATGGGAGAAAGCCCTCTAGGCTTCAGCAGTACACAATAGGCAAGAAAGGAATGCTGAAAATAAGAGAAATAATCTCCTCGAAGAACAACAATTCCTTATTAATACCAAATGGTCAGCCCTGAAAACATATATACAGTAGCATTATGCATACTGAGCAGGTTGGTGTTCTCGAGTATGTGCACATATACATATATGCATATAACAATTAGTGAACAAAGCCATGGATTTGAAAACAAACAAGGAGGGTTTGGAGAATGGAGAAAGGTAAAGTGGTGGAATTGTTTTACTGTCTCCAAAAGAAAACAAGCCGCTCCCCCCCAAAAAAAAAAAAAAAAAAATCAAGGAATAGACAGGTAGAGTGTCAGGCATCTAGAATCCCAGCATTTGGGAGGCTGTACAGTAGGAGATCACAAATATAAGGCCAGTCAAAACTACATAGAGATTTCAGGCCCACCTGAACTGGTTGAACTATATTAGTAAGTCCCTGTTTTGTTTTTTTAAGTCTGTGTTAAGATCTAAGCATTCAGAACACTATTGTTTGTTTCTAGACTCCTCATGTTCTTAATCTTGTTATTAATTCCACAATCTAGTCTCATGAACTCTTACTCAATGACAAATAGTTTGGCGGGTTATCAGAATTAGACCTTGAGAGTAGAGTATATCTACACCTTATCCAAGTGAGTAAACTACATAAAACATGTGAAAGAACAAAACCAACTAACTTTGCCACTGTGATGCTGCTTTATATGTGAACTATACTTACTGAATCAGCAACTTTCATTTATACATTGCTAGATAGTACAGTACTTTATAAAATAGACTAAATTGTGGAGAAAAACCTAAAATGCTTAAAACATAGGTTGATGTCAAACAAATATTTATAAATAGGTAATAACAAATGTATATATTCAAAATACTCTCTAGAAATGTAATGAGTAATAAATTGAAAAAAATACTGGTATTGTCAATTTGGAGAAGGTTTTATATTGGCCTTTTCAATAAGATTGTTATTATTTGAGAATTGTAAGGTATATATGGATCCTCTTCAAGTCTTCAGTTCCTCCCAGATTTACTTCCACTCCCTACCCACCCTTGCCACCCTACTTTATGTCCTTACTCTCACTGTTCCCTCTCTTTTTACCCCTGTCTTTCTTTCCTTCCATTGAGTCCAGTGTGTTGGCCACTTACTCTTGGTGTTGGGCTTACTATGGAGCTGATATACCAGAAAACTTACTCTTCTTTAATCAATAGCTAAGGGATAATTGAGCTTTGACAGGTCTTGGGTCTGCACATGAGTGTGTGTCTCTGTGTGTGTGTGTGTGTGTGTGTGTGTGTGTGTGTGTGTGTGTGTGTGTGTGTGTGTGTGTGTGTGTGTGTGTGTGTGTGTGAGTGTGTGTGCGTGTGTGTATGTGTGTGTGTGTGCGTATGTGTATGCGTGTATGTGTGCATACATGCATGCACACGTTTGTCTGTCCGTCTGTGTTGTATGTGCGTGTGTTGTTGGCAAGAGATTATCTTCAGGTGTTATCCCTTTGACGTCCATATCTATGCATGGCTCCAGGGATTTGTACCTCACTGTAGACTTTGAAGGGGCAAAGAAATGGCAGACAAATGGACTCAGAAAAGCTGTGAATTGGGTAGTCTGGGCTTTCAAACGGAAAGGACTTAGTACTCCTGAAGCTTAGCATTTTTATACAGTGGAACAATGAGGTAGGATTTTTGCATACTGTTGAGCAAAGACTGAAAAAGCAAATAGTCTTATCAACTTGACAAGTTTAGATTGTACCTTGTATGGGATATATGTAGGTACACATAGGTCCACTTTTGAATGTATTGGCCAGATTGTGAATATAGAGGCAGGCTGTTAGCTTTGGATAGCATTTCTTAGGAATCATCCACTTTATTTTTTATTGTGGATTTTGTGGATTTTGTTTTATTTGTGCTTCCTGTTCTTTTTTTTTACTTTGATTTTTGTTTCTTGAGACAGGGTTTCTTGACCTTGCCAAGTAAATTATGTCAGGAGGCCAGCAAGCCACAGGAACCTGCCTGTCCCTACCCCCATGTGCTGAGATTTTGTGTGTCAACAGACAAGGCTACATTATGTGTCTGGGTTCTAGGGATGGGATCGAAGTCTTTATGCTTAAATGGCCAACAGTCTACTGGCTGAGTTTTTATCAGCCCTGAATTGTAACTATAACTGGCACAGGACTGTGTAAATTGTGTTCATTTTTGATAACTCATAGATAGGATTGTTACTAAACAAGACGGTCTCTCCATAAGTGAGCAATTTTTAATATGTGAGTTGTAATCTTAATGTTTACAAGGCTATATAAAATATTTTTGCCCTTGATTTCTTAATAAATACTATTACTAGACAAAGTATTCTTTGGGAGGGGGAGGGTGTTTATTTTCGTGACATATATAAATCATTAAAATTTGGAAAAGTTTGCTGTAAATATTGGCCTCTTGCAATATTTTACCAGTGGTTAATAACCTTTGTTTTAGGACAATTTGTTTGACCAAGAAAGTAATATACAATTATATATTAAGGTGAAGTCTATAAATGATATACAGTAGATATGCATAATAACATAATTACACTTACACTTACTTAATGGCCAAAAAATAATTTTTGACATGCAGAAAGAAATTCAGAATGATGAAGATTCCCAAATCAGTTCTGGTCGGACCAAATATAACAATCAAGAAAAAAGCAAAGATTTTAAGAGAGACGTGGGATTTCTTGAAATGAAAGGTGCTGGAGAAAACATGTACAGAACTCAGGTAAAATTTTATGAGCTAGACGTCCTCTGATTTTTCCTAAAGAATTATAGAAGAGTGTCTGTTCTTGGTAAAAGACTTTGACATCTGAAAGCTTGCATGTCAGCTTATATTTTTAGCCTGTAAACTGAGCATATTTCTCAAATCTGAAAGAAAATAGTTTGTAATACTCTACTCTGAATTAAATAAGCAAATTCACTAAGTATATTTGGTAACTTACTGTTTGTAAAATGTGCCAAACTTATGCATATGTTTCTGACTTGTTTGTATAACAAGGATGTATTAAAACTCACTTTACATAAAACTCATGTGTGTTTTATAAACCTGTCCTCCTGAATTTTTTTTATTGTGACTTCCATTAGTTGTGTTGAAGCTATATTTAACCCAGAGTATAATTATTTTTATACGCATGCAGAATAAAATGGGAAATCATAATGAAAATGTTAATGATAAGTTTGTTCTGAGTGAACATCACAAAAAGAAATTCAGAGACTTCAGAAAAGATATGAAATCTATTAAAAAAACAAATACATTCAGAAGACGTGCACATGAGAATCAGGTAAAATTTCATAAGTTAAAATATTCATTTTAATCTTACAGATAATTTCTAAATTAACCAAGTACAATGTGAGTCATGAAATTTCTTGCAAAGTATATGTACCAAAGTGGTATAAGACATTTATTTATCTAGTGTGATTTTATAGGCAGAAAAAAATGTCTAGCTTGGGAAAGAAACAGTCTTGGCAACTTTTAAGCCACCTCTGTGTCATTTCCTAACTATATCTTTTCCATTTTACACAGGAGTATCCCATACTTTGGAATTTGTATTGTTTTACATGAATGTAAATTAGAATGTAAATGTAATTCTACTTGCAAGTAGAATTAAATGAATCCCAAAAATAGTTAGCTATGACTGTTAATATGTAGGTTAATTATTCATGGACATTTCCCTTACATACTTGTTTTGTTGTTTAACTGTGCTACACACTTTTAAACTTCATCCAGTTTGGTGTTCATAAACATACGGGTTTCTTTTTGACCATAAGGACAGTGTTTGTCACCTGTTCTCCATGATGCTTAGCTGGTTTCCCAAATGTTGTGGGTTTTTTTGTTTGTTTGTTTTGCTACTGTATACATACTTGCAATTGGACAAGCTTTTTCTGTTGCATAGAGCAGAGCTCTGTTGATTAACATGTTATAATTATATAATTATACTTATATTGTAATCCTCCCAGCCCCTTGTTTTAACCTATTTGGATTTTGTAACATTTAATTCTGATTTGTTTAATTGTGGTCAAAATACAGAAAGAAACTAAGAAAAAAGATAAAGATGTCCAAAGGAGTTACATTTTAAGGAAAAAGAACATAAAAGAAGGTTATTGCAAAACTGACGATGCCCATGACACAACTAGAAGTACATTAAAAAAGCGCTGGAGCTACAGAGACCAGGTGAGACTGTAGACTGTACAGCTTCATTTTTTGTTATAGCCTGGGCAGGTAATCTGATGAGTAAAGTTGCTTGCTCTATTAAAGTCTATATACTTAAGAACAACTCTTGATTTAGGCTAGTATTTATAATCAACTGTATCTATAGTAAAATAGTTTTTATATGAATATGGAAGAAAATTTGGGCTAATCATGATTCTCAAGCTCTTTTTTCATAAATTATACAAAAGGAAAAATAATCTAGAAGAGAAGGTGAATTTCCTTTTTAACATTTTAAATAATTTTGAAATTATAAGTACATTTTTTCTTTCTTTTTTCTGCCTCCAAACCCTGTCATTTGCCTCTCCCCATTCTCCTTCAACCTCCCTTTTCACTAATTATTTACTAATTATCACACACATATATTATACATATAACTAGCTATAACCTCTTCCATAAAATGTTACTTATTGCATGTATGCCTTTAGGACTGACATTTTGTCACTGGGAAGTTCCCCCATTCAGTTTGGCATAGCCATTGGTGTCTTCCTTTTCCAGTCATGTTTAGGCAGTCATGTTAGTGAAACTTTATGGGAGTAGCTTCTGATGCTGCTCGGAGACACAGTCTCACATAAACTTCCTGATCCCCCTGACTCTAAAATGTTTCCACCCACTCTTCCTCGAAGTCCTCTGAACCTTGGGTGTGTTTTGTAGGTGTATCTTTTGGTACTGAACTCTACAACTCTGCATATTGATTATATGTGGTTTTCTTTAGTGGTCCCTGTCTGTTGCAAAGAGTTTTTCTTGATAAAGGGTGAAAACTACCCCTGTCTGAGGGTATAAAATTGCTGTAGGAATTATGTTGACTTAGTAAATTAAAGGTATAGATTCTTCTCTAATAACCCTGACTTCACTAGCACTGAGTAGTTATGTAGGTTTCTAGTTCTGGGTATAATATGCCTCTTGTTGAATTAGTCTTAAGTTCAATTAGACAGTTGTTGGTTCCTACCATAATATGCATGCCACAGTGCATCCTTAATATTACTATGCTATGCTTTTCACTGGATAGGACTATTGATTGATTGCCTCCCTCCTTTTGAAGCTTGCATAGAATTTCTGAAGTGTATGATGTCTTCAAAAATAGGGACTTAGCATCCATCTTTTAGAGGGTACAGATAACCAAGGGCAATAGGAGTGGGCTGTATGTTTTAGAAATCTCGGGAACAGCCCTGGCCATCAACTCAGAAGAGTTCTTCTCATGTCTGGTATTGGGTTTTTGTTGGGTATCTGAAGGCTCTTGGAGGAGCACTGTTGTGGCTGTTTTTTAAAATGAAAAACACTACCTTAAACTACATCTGTACCTTTTTTGTAAAATCTCTCCAAATATGAATGTTGTTTCTACTCTCATTCTTTTCTAGTAGGATACAGAACCATTTTATTATAAAATTATTTGTCTTTTAACACAATTTTTTCATAAATAAGGTTTTTCTAAAATATAACTTTGTTTTACATTCCAACCCAGAATATGTGTATATAGATTGAATCTTCTAAATCCAAATATCAAAAGCCTGAAATTCTTGAGAATCGAATGCTTTTTAGTGACACATGATGTTGAAAACTTCTGATATAAAGCAGAAAGCTATGCCTTACTTCCTTATGAGCCAAGGAAAACATGCTAGAAACACCTGAGTAGTATATAAAGTTACTCCCGGGTTATGTACATAGGAAGTATAAAGAAAATAAATTAATATTGTGTTTCAACTTGGGTTTTTCAACTGAAAGATTCTTTCATTTGTAGCTCATTGGTCTAGCTCTCTGATAAGCACAGGGTCCTGAGATCAAAAACAATCCAAAGAAATCACACATACAAATACCAAGTAATATTTTGCAAAACAAGTGGGTTTTCTGTAGTCTTGTATTTTTATGTGTATTAAATACCTAATACCTAAAGTTCTTTGCATGTATGCAGAAAGAAATGAAGAATTCTCTTCTTACTGATTGTGCCAAAGAATCAGAGACCAAGGATGTCAAGACAAATGTGGATCTCACGGAAGTAAAAAATGCCTTAAAGAAGCAGATATACAGAGACATATATAGAGCTCAGGTAAAGCTTATTACATTAATACTCTTTCTTTAGGTTAAGATGGAAGTGGCTGGTCTGTATGTTGGAATTAGGGGTTGTTTTAATTCAGAACCTTGTTGTCTAGTGGCTGCTGTGATATGCGACTAGATACTTGTAATCTGCTATTTGCAACAGTCTAGTTTGTAGCACTACAGCCTTTGCGTCTGTGATGAGGTAATGAAAGGATTTAAAAATAGAAGACTATTAAAGTAGGAGCCCCTCTTTTTCTTTTATAATCCTAGAGTAGAAACCAGACAGTTATCACTCTTGGAATGTATAACGTTTTAGTAACAAAATTCAATTTATTTTATAGCTTCATGAGCAATTTATGTTTTTCTTTGCCAGTTACCTTTTTGTATTGTTTTCCATTGACTGGATTATTGAGGATCTTTGTATAGCTTTCTTGAATCAGGATGTCATCTCCTTTTATATTTGCTGCAGGTTTTTTCATTATCACCTTTTCTGAAAATTTAGAAGTACAAATATTTAAAACAATGCAAGTTTTTGTGTGATTGTTGAGAAAACTTGACTCACTTTTTTCACCCCTTTAGACTCTTATATAAAATGGTCTGTCCCTTATATTTTTAACTTTTAAAGTACTAAGGACAATAAACAACTTCAGATTTTTAAAGTAAAAATTACATGAAGTTATTAAGGAGATAACTGAACTGTTTTGTTCCTGAGAATATTATTATCCTGAAATGATAAAAGTTACTAATTTGAGCCAAAATGAGTATCACATTAATTATAGCTATTAATCTGTCCTCGAATCTATTTTGAATGTTTGTCTAAGGTTTTGTGCTTTGTAAGCTGAAATATATTTTCAATTTAAATTGTTAAAATTTAATTATATGGTTGTTTTGTAGGCAGTCCGATACAACTGCATTAGAGTAGATAAACAGCCGGTATACAATGTAGAGGTAAGGGGCTTGGAGTTGGATGGTGATTGGGGCAAAAAGAGAAATGGTAATTTATTGCTTGTAATTAGAAATGGGGTTGAGAAGCATTATTCTATTGTAAAACATTTTCAACATAGCTGTCAATAGTGTTGAGAAAAATTAAAATATACATGGTGTTCATGATAGGTGAGATATATATTTTTTCATATTTTATAACTTTTATAAAGACTATTTCTCTGTTAAATTCTTGTTCTAACACTCCCAAAATATTTTATTTTCTTTATCACCATTCATTTTTCAAAAATGGATTGTTCTATTCCTGTGATCTTTAGAAATTTTAATCTTTAATTTTGAAATTTAATAGTCATATATGACATTTAAACTTAACTTTTCAAAGTTCCACAACACATATACAAGCTACTAACTTTAGTTATTTCCATTGTTAGAAATATTTTGGCCAAGGAGGAATGTTTTTTTGAAACACTTGAGTTACATTATGATACTTTCATAATTGTTACTATATCCAGATCTGTGTTGTGTATTTGGTATAGGGTTTCTCAGTGGCTTTGAGCTTGTAATGTATGTTCTTGCTAATTGATCTCCAAAGATCTACATCTCTATACTACATCCCTAGCACTAGGACTAAAAACATGAACCATTATTGGGTTTTTTGTTTGTTTGTTTGAATATGGGTTCCAATTATCAAACTTATATCCTCAAGTTTGGAAGGCAAGCACTTGATTTTTAAGATTTTTTTAAAGGAATTTTTATCTTACTGAAAAATAACGTAACAGCTAATAACATTATTACATGTCTTCTAGTTATAAAATACAGTAGTGCATATTATTTGTTTTGGGTCAAAAAGGCTTAAATGTCATGCAGTCTATCAAGTAGTACGAATAGGAGTCATCTATGTTACAGATGAGGAAATGAGAGTCTTTTATTTGGTCAAAATCTGATCTCAAAGTTCAACTTTTCTTCTTTCAGACATAAAATTATTTTTCCTTAGGTTAAAAATGCAGAGTTCCCCAGAGGAATATTAAATTTAATTGAAAGCCTCATAGAGGGACAGTTCTTTAAAGAAGCCATTGAAGAGCTTTCCTCTTTGCAAGCCCATTATGTCCCTCCAGTGTGCCTTCTACATGCCCTACTAGAGAATGTTCTGCAGGTAAGGGTACCTTGTGCAGTGAGAAACTTTTGAGATTCTTTTTTTTTTTTCTTCGAAGAGTGCTAAACTGTGAATATTTTAATGATTTTTTTAACCCATTTTTTTCCACTCTTAATATTTTTAACTATATTCAGTTACTATGTTGTGTGGCAGCATATTATCGTCTCAAAATGTCCAAGGAATGTTTCTCTTGAAAAAAGGAAAAAAAAAAGGAAACAAAAGAATGGTTAGAATATATTGTATGAAAAGAAATATTGTTCCGTAGAAAAAGGAAAATAAATGTTACCTGATTTTATTTTCTGTGACTATAAAGTAACGTAAATGCTGGATTATGGTGATCTAAAATGCTTCTAGTAAGAGTCATTTTATTGTGGTATACAGGCTAAGTGACTGTAGTTCATAGGAGTACTTAGTGGCACCTATGGAGAATAGGCTTTCTGTCATGTTCAGCAGGGTGCTGGTTTATACCACAGCAGCTAGAAATTGTGCTGCAGGAATTTTAAACATGAGCAAAGCTGGTATATAAAGAGTTTCTACTCTGACTTCATTGAAATTTATCTTTGGGAACTCTATTGTGACTGTCATCATGTTATGAAAATTTTATATGTGCTACCCTAACAGTTTAGATTTTCTGATGTGTTGTTCACAAGGGTAGGCTAGAATTACTACTCTAGTTTTACACTAAATTAACGGATAAAACTGTTAACTACATTATTCTATTTTTATTTATTTTCAATAATAGGATAATATAGATACATTTTCTGGTCGATACTTTCATATATTATCAGCTCTTCTTCATCTGCATCCTCCTTGGAAGTCACCAGCCATGTCAAGATACTACTTAGAGCTATTTCAGTGTCCAACTTGTATGAAAGGAGCCTGGTCTCTCGTGGAGATGCTCGTCAGGTATGTCCTTTCATACGAAGACATTTTGTCTAATATGTGATTTACTATGGTATAGATACTAATTTTTAAAAGTGTCTTCATACTTTTAGAAAAATATGAATGCTTGATTTTGTAGTGTAAAATTATAAACAGGACAAATTGTGTTGATCATGTTTGTCAATATTTTAAATATACTAAGTATTTGAAATAGACTTCAAATAATGACAACTTTTAAATTTTTTCCAAAATTCTCAATTTGAATATTTTTCAAGGAAAAAGTTATTAAGTGTAAGTATCAAAGTTTAGTCATAAAAAGCATAGATATCATTATATGTGATATCTGTTTTAGGGGTTTATTTTACTATAAGTAGATATTTGATTTTTTTAACCAGGACCTATTGTTTTCTAGATATGTCTTTATTCTACACATGTCACTTCTCTAGGCCGTTGTTTGGTTTTTGAGTATTTCCACGAATCTTTCCTATTTTCTCTAGCTAAACTCATTATTTTATGATTTCTATAACTTTTATTTGATAGTCTTCCTTTATTGGGAACACTTGTTTTGTTTATGTATTGTCAAATTTCTTTTATATAAAGGAGAAAAGATTACGTACATCTTTGTAAATTCCTTGAGAACATACCCAGGTTTTGTTACAGAATAATTGGGAAGAAGAGTATCTCGAGAGTACTGAGTATAGAGGAGCTAAGTATTAGTCTTTTTGCTATAAACACTTGAGCCTGAGTAAGCAAAGTGCTTTGCACAAGAGCAAGAGTACCTGTGTTCAGTCCATTGAACTTAAGTTGTAAAAAGCTGGTACGGCCAAGAAGTGGTAGCCCTTGCCTTTAATCCTAGCTCTCTAGAGGCAGAGACAGGTAGATCCCTGAGTTTGAGTCCAGCCTATTCTTTGGAATCAGGTTTAGAATGGCCAGACCTACACAGAGAAACCTTATGTAAGGAAAAAAAAAAAAGGGGATTGGTATTCTAACAATGCTACTATAATCCTACCCACTAAGTAGGCAGAGACTGGAGAATCACTGGGACTTGCTGGCCAACTAATCTTACTGCATCAGTGAGTTCTGTATTCATTAACAGTCTGCATTTTAAAATTAAAAACGAAGTTGGCAAATGATTGAAGAAGATACCCGACATCAACCCTAATCTGTACATGCACTCAAACACATACATAAATATATCTTTAAAAATATACTGCATACAAGAAACATTCCTCAATGACAAAGACAGATACTACTTTAGAGGAAAATGCTGGAAGTCCTAGTCAGAGCAATCAGACAACAAAAGGAGGTCAAGGGGATACAGATCGGAAAAGAAGAAGTCAAAATATCACTATTTGCAGATGATATGATAGTATATTTAAATGATCCCAAAAGTTCCACCAGAGAACTACTACACCTAATAAACACCTTCAGCAAAGTGGCTGGGTATAAAATTAACTCAAATAAATCAGTAGCCTTCCTCTACATAAAAGAGAAACAAGCCAAAAAAGAAATTAGGGAAACGACACCCTTCATAAAAGTCCCAAATAATATAAAATACCTTGATGTGATTTTAACCAAGCAAGTGAAAGATCTGTACGATAAGAACTTAAAGCCTCTGAAGAAAGAAATCAAAGAAGACCTCAGAAGATGGAAAGATCTCCCATGCTCATGGATCGGCAGGATTAATATAGTAAAAATGGCCATTTTACCAAAAGGAATCTGCAGATTCAATGCAATCCCCATCAAAATTCCAATCCAATTCTTCAGAGGTTAGACAGAACAATTTGCGAATTCATCTGGAATAACAAAAAACCCAGGATAGCTAAACCTACCCTCAACAATAAAAGGACTTCCGGGGGAATCAATATCCTTGACCTCAAGCAGTATTACAGAGCAATAGTGATAAAAACTGCATGGTATTGGTAGAGAGGCAGGCAGATAGACCAGTGGAATAGAATTGAAGACCCAGAAATGAACCCACATACCTATGGTCACGTGATTTTTGACAAAGGAGCCAAAACCATCCAATAGAAAAAAGATAGCATTTTCAGCAAATAGTACTGGTTCAACTGAAGGTCAGCATGTAGAAGGATGAAGATAGATCCATGCTTATCACCCTGTACAAAGCTTAAGTCCAAGTGGATCAGGGATCTCCACATCAAGCCAGATACTCTAACTAATAGAAGAAAATGTGGGGAAGCATCTTGAACACATGGGCACTGGAGAAAATTTCCTGAACAAAACACCAATGGCTTATGCTCTAAAATCTAGAATCGACAAATGGGATCTCATAAAACTACAAAGCTTCTGTAAGGCAAGGGACACTGTTGTTAGGACAAAATGGCAGCCATCAGATTGGGAAAAGATCTTTACCAATCCTACAATCGATAGAGGACTCATATCCAAAATATACAAAGAACTCAAGAAGTTAGACCTTAGGGAGACAAATAACCCTATTAAAAAATGGGTTCAGAGCTAAACAAAGAATTCACAGTTGAGGAATGCCGAATGGCTGAGAAACACCTAAAGAAATGTTCAACACCTTTAGTCATAAGGGAAATGCAAATCAAAACAACCCTGAGATTTCACCTCACACCAGTGAGAATGGCTAAGATCAAAAACTCAGGTGACAGCAAATGCTGGCGAGGATGTGGAGAAGGAGGAACACATGCTGGTGAGGTGTGGATGCTGGTGGAATTGCAATCGTGTAAAACCACTCTGGAAATCAGTCTGGAGGTTCCTCAGAAAATTGAAGAGAGATCTATCTGAAGACCCAGCTATACCATTCTTGGGCCTACACCCAAACATTCCACAGGGGCACTACTATCTTCATAGTGGCCTTATCTGTTATAGCCACATGCCCGACACCACCCAGATGCCCCCCAACAGAAGAATGGATACAGAAAATGTGGTTCATTTACACAATAGAATACTATTCACCTATTAAGAATGAAGACATTGTGAATTTTATAGGAAAGTAGATGGAACTAGAAAATATCCCGAGTGAGCTAACTCACACACAACAGGATATGCATGGTATGTACTTACTAACAAGTTGATATTAGCCAAAAAAGTACAGAATACCCAGGAATCAGTCCATGGAACTCAAGAAGGTTAAGAGCCAAAGGGCCCAAGTGAGGATGCTTCAATCTCTCATGGGAGGTCAAAGAAAGCAGAGGGCAGAGAGAGGGAAGGAATTAGGTGGGAAAGGGAAGGGGCAGGGGCAAGTCAATGGGGAACATGGTCTGGTTTGGGCAGAGGAACAGTAGTGAATCCCTGAGTGCCAGCAAAATGAATGGAAATATGCAGCCTTGGAATTAGGGAGGTTGGGGACCCTCTAGAATGTACCAGAGACCTGGGAGGTGAGAGACTCTGAGGATTCAAAGGGAGGGACCTTAAGTGAAATGCCCAACAGTGGGGAAAGAGAGTCCAGCTCCAGTAGAAAGATGGCATCAAAGATGGAGGTATCGGGTTGCGTTCCCACAGTCAAAATTTCTGAACCAGAATGGTTCCTGTTTAAAAGTGCTACATGGATAAAAATGGAGAAGAGCCTCAGGGGATGGTGGTCCAGTTACTGGACTAACTTGAGATCCAACTCAGGAAGATGCTTCAAGGCCTGACACTATTACTGATGCTATGGTTTGCTTATAGACAAGAGCCTAGCCTGGCAGGTCCTCTGAGAGGCACAACAAGCAGCTGAGTAAGACAGAAGCAGATACTTCTATCGAACTATTAGGCTGAAATCAGGGACCCCTGTGATTGAATTAGGGAAATGCTGGAAGAAGCTGATGTAGAGGGCAACCCCATAGGAAGACTAGCAGTCTCAACTAACCTGGACCCCTGGGATCTCTCAGACACTGAGCCACCAACCAGACACCAGCTGATATTAGGACCCCTGACACATATATATAGCAGTGGACTGTCCAGTTTGGACTCAGTCAGAGAAGATGTGCCTAACTAACCCTTGAAAGACTTGAGGACCCAGGGAGTGAGGAGGCATAGAGGGCAGGGCTGGCCACGGAGGTTGGGGGTGCATCATCTTGGAGACAGGGAGAGGAAGAATGGGAAAAGAAATTGTGGGAGGGACGACTGGAAGTGGAGGCAATGACTTTATTGTAAAAAGTAGTAGTAATAAATAAATACACACACACACACACACACACACACACACACACACACACACACACTTCAGGAGCTGGAGAGATGATAGCTCAGGAGTTCAGACACTTGGCTCACAATCTTCTGTGACTTCACTTTTAGGGGATCCAGTGCTCTTACCTTTTTCTGACCTCCATGGGCACCAAATACACAGATGGTTGCACAGGCATACATGCAGGCAGAAATATACACACATAAATTTAGCAAGTACATCAAGTGAACTGGGCTAACCAGCGCTTTCTTCAAGTGCACAAGCTAATTCAGGTGCACAAGCTAATTCAGGTGCACAGTAGAACATAGCAATTATCTTTGAAGTTTTGTTGTATATGATTATGACAGAAGATGCAAATAAAATATTGAATTTTAAAAACTCTATACTTTGAAGTCATTTACCCTCCTTTATTAAGTAGTGGAAATGAAAATAATCATGGATAAGGAAGGATACTATAATTAGTACTATAAACTGAAATTATAGCTCATAATTTGCATCAAAAAGACTTGATGAAATTCCTGAGTTTTTGTTCTTATCTGTGAAATAGACAAAGAGAAAACACTGGTAGTTGTTAAAATTTACCTTGAGACCAGAAAAACTGTTGGTGTTAAGACCTAAATCTTTTAAATATGCCATGATTTAAATTTAAAGGAAATATTAATAATGTTGTGTTCAAATTACCTTTAAATTTGTTGAAGGTTTTATTAAAATGATTCAGTGACTTTTTTATGAACTCTATTATTGGGTTCATATTTTTCAGGTCTTGTCTTTTCAATGAAGGTTTCTGCCATCAAATATCGGAAAACATTGGTTCTAAAGTGGCCCATCTTACACTGCTCAAGTTCTTCTTTAACCTACTTGAAAGTGAAGTGCGGCATTTGAGTCAAAAGTAAGTTAATCACAAACTCCTTTCAATAGTTTTGTTGTTTAAAATATATGAAGTCTCCTATTTTGCTTCTAGAGATATTTCGTTTCCATTTTCAGACACAACCCAGTGGTAGTGAAGGTTTGCTTATGTCTTTTTTTATTTTCTCCTCACTTCATATTTTTATTACTCTTCATTTGATAGAATATGTATTTTGGGAATTTCTTTGTATCTCTAAATGTGATATAAAGCCATAAAAATACCGAAAAATAGCATTCGAAGGTGGTCCATCTTTGTTGCTCAAGTTTTTTTATTGAAACTGAAGCGTGGCATTTGAGTATATATCATTTTCTCTATTGGTATATCTATGTTTATGTGTAGATACCACTGCACATGTGTGTACATGTATATGGAGACCAGAGGTTCAATATTGAGAGTCATTGCTCAGTAGTATCCATGTTGTTTATTGAGACAGAGGTCTGTTGTCCTGGAGATCACAGATTAGTGACCAATAAGCCCTAAGGACCTGCCTGCCTCTCCTTTCTAGCACTGAGATTCTAAGTGGCCTCCACAATGCCTGCTTAAATTAATATACCCAGCCCATGAGGCTATTTTTAATATTTTATCCTTAGTCATGTGTTGTGTCATGTTTATTATGTATTATCACCTCAAAAACTGACAACATTCTTGTCCGATCAAAATAATCAAGTAACTGCTGTGATTAAATTGACCTAATAATTTAATATTTGTTTATATTTTCATTAGGTTATGTGACTGGTCAGATTCTCAGAATCTAAAAGTAGCAGAAAAGGCAATTCTTCATGAAATTTTTTGGTCAGGAAGTGAAACTTCAGGACTTTTGACAAAACCAGTAAATATGCTTTTGGAATGGACTATATATTCTCACAAGGAAAAATGCAAGTCTAATGATGTAAGTCGGATTCATATACAAAAAATACAGTCTATGGAAAAAGCAGTTAGCTCTCTTTGTCCGTAGGTTTCACAAATATGGATTTACTGAGTGCATATAAAAATATTCAGAAAGGTTTTATCTCTGCTGAACATGTACAAATTTGTCATTATTAACTCATCAGTGTGCTATAGTAACATAACATTTAGATTATATTATTTACTGCAAGTGATGTATAGACGATTTGAAGCATATGGGAGGATGGAAAGTATATGTAGGCATCATAATTTACAGCAGGACTTTCTGGGTACCTTGCAGTGATATAAATAATGACACAGAGGCTTTTTAATATGTTATAGCTTAGGCCTTTTAGTTAGAGGTTCTCCCAGCTGCTCTAACTTAGCCTGACTGACGAGCCTATATTCTGCCCTGTGCCTAGTTCTAGGTTTCTGCTCTGGTCTGTCTGTTTACTTCCATGTCCTCTCACAAACATTCAGCCTCCCTCTCTCTTCCCAGAAGTTCCACCCTCCACTTCCTGCCCAGCTGTTGGCTGTCAGCCCCTTTATTACAGCCAGTCAGATACAAATCTACATTTTCTAAGGCAAGAGAGAAAGGAACAATACCAAGATCCTGCCATCATTTAGCTCTCATCTGGTACAGAATTAACATTGAATATACAAAGACAATGTATACCCCAACAACAATATGGAACATAAGAGTTTTGAACATATATCGATTTGGAGAAGTATACATTTTTTAATCTGTGGTATGTGTACTAGAAGTAATCTAAGGAGCAGATACTGGTAGAAGAATTTAGAGAACTTGACAAGGAATGATACCCATTATAAACTGTTGTCTGAGGTCAATAGAGGAGGAAAATTGCCACGCATTATGTAGAACAATTGTATGAGAGTATAAAGGGGAAAAAGATAATATTTTGAGTATATCATAGAAACTATTAGTTGTCTTTCAGAATAATCTGCCTTTGGTGCCTTATTGCCTACTTTTTTAATATGCCAATTTCATACTTTTTAATCATTTATTCTTTCATCTATCTTCTCTAATTCTTGCATCATTTTCTTTTTAGTCTCTGTTTCTAATACTTCTATTTAGTAGAAATTACTTTTGGAGTACAATTGACCTTCATTTCATGTATTTAATACTTTAATTTTGGGTTTGATTGTTTTTTAATAGTGTTTTCTTTTATCAACTTTGATTTTTTTTTCTTTCATATATATAGTAGTAAGGATTGAACCCAAGAGCTTCTTTTTATGAAAGCCAAGCAGTCTCACACCAGATAGTCTCACCAGTCCTCCAGAGATATGTAGTCCTCAGTTTCGCAAGTGAATGATGACATGTTATTATGACTGGGCTTTGTTTGATTGGTTATGTTTCTCTGATAACTTCTAATAGTGAGTTATAGTGAAATATCATGTTTTTCTGCTTTATAGAATTTATTGACCATTTCCTTTGGGCCCTAAAGGATATCAGGTTGCAAGGATGTGTTTTTACTATACTTTTATAGTATTCTCTGTCACCCACCAGTAGTTTGTTACCAACCAAATCTGCTTGTTAATTATTATTTAAGTTTGTTAAACTTAAATTACTGATTTCTGGTCTACATTTTTACAGGGCATTGGGCGTGCTTTCCTGTACTTGTAGGTTTTCTTCATTTTTTAAAACAGCTTTGTTTTATATATATAAATGCCTTCCTGTAGATAATTAAGATGTCATAGCTAGCAGTTAGGTAATATATCCTTTCAGGGCAATAAACAGAGTAGTTTGGGAGGGCAGAGAACTCTGTTGGCAAACTGATTCTTAAAGAATGAAATCCTGTGTAGTCTCCAGTTTTTTTAAGTAATTCCTCAGACCTGTTTAGTAACTATTATTGAAGTTTGTTACATTTACAGTACTTATTTCTATCTTGCAGTTTTGCAGAGGGTTCAGGGGGTGCTTTTCCATGTTTTCAGAATTACTAACATGGTGTTTTCATCAAAATTTTAGGTTACTAAGTCTTTTTAGCTGTGTCTAGTATCCCGCTAAACACTTTGACTGCGTTTTTGAGTTTTGTAAATTTTTTTTTTGGTCATATCTTCCATTTATTGAATTTTGGAATTATAGCTGGTTTGGTGATTTAAAATACTGTATCACAATTCTATAGGATAAAGAAAATACTGTCATTTAATCTAGTATCTTCTAGTTTAAGATGAATCCAAAACGCCATTTAATACTTATATATTGATTTAGCAAAAGAAGAAACAAACATAAATATACATTAAGAAGCAACAAAAAGTTACATACAAAAATATTATAATGTTTCTTGATGCAACCTGCTCTGTTTCTGAAACAATGTAAAAATAATTCATCTGAAGTTATTACATTTATAATGTCTAAATTCACCACAAATTTACCTGATTAGCATTATGTGCTCCTACATAAACAAAGAAATAAATGAATGAAATAAATCAATATTCCAGAAGTAAATCATCCATACGCAGTTGGTTTTAGCAAAGTTGTCTAGAATATAATGTGGAATAAACTACAGGACAAAGGATTATGGGATAACTTAACATACAATAGAAAATTTGACTTAAGATCTCTTACCTAATATTTTATAAAATTAACTCAATGTGGATCTAAGATTACATGAATATGGTTTTAAAAGTAATCACTGATATAAATTACTGTATGCCTTAAACTTGACAATACACATGTTCAAAAAGAAAAAAGAATTTAAATTCCAATGAAGCATTTAGTTTAAAACTTCATTAAAAGTTATATAAAAAAGAGTGAAAGTGGACTAGGACTGTGGTTTGGTTAGGAAATGGGTTGTCAGGAAAGCCTAAGGTCCCGACTTTTATCACTAAAGACTGTGTATAACAACTGGGTTGGGTGGCATATGCTCATAGTGTTTGGGTAGAAATCTCAGCAGGTGTCTGAACAAACCACACCAGGCCAACACGGTTCCATGTGGAGAGGTTTTAATGAGAGAAGAAGAGTAGAAGAGGAGAGGAGTAAACGCCGGCCATGAGCATGTGGAGGGAAGTGGGGAGAGGAATGGGGAGAGAAGGGACAATGGGTAAGAGGGCAAGAGCAAGAGAGTGAGGAGGGGCCAAGCAGCCCCTTTTATAGTGAGTCAGGCATGCCTGGCTGTTGTCAGGTAACTGTGGGATGGAGCATACCTGGCTCTTGCCAGGTAGCTGTTGGGGTGGAACTTAAACAGAATGCTAACATTCCCCAGTTTTGGTTTAATTGAAAAAGAAAAATTAGAGGCGATGGTGGAGCAGGAATAGGGTCGTTCTGATCTCTGACTACTTCTCTAGGGAACCTAGAAAAGTGGGTCTGAGATGTTTGTCCAGTCTTAAGAGTTGGCCGTTTCCTTGTTATACAGGCTCTGTGAAAACATCTGAGGATAGGTCAGAAGGAACAGGTCCAATAGAAGTGTCTGTGTCTGTGAGAAGAGACATCTGGAGGTCGCTTCTCTGGAGCTATCCTGGGTGTAGTAAGCGCCTAAACTTGACAAGATCCTGGAACATACATACATATATATATATATATATATATATATATATATATATATATATATATATTATAGGTAGAGAATAAGATTAAATGCATTTGGAAGAAATTTTTTTTCTTAGATGTACATTTGAAACTCAGAGGAATCCCGCCCTTTGGAATAAGTAGTAAGTGGGAACTTTAGGCAGATGTACTATTCTGAGTGGAGTCTATTTGGTCCATGAGAGGTAGGTCTGAGTGGGTTTCCTATAGCTTATAAGTTTACAAAAGAGATAACAACATGAGTTAACAACATGAACATTCTTTAAGATAAGCTTTTTATGGAGCAGAAGGAAGAATTTGTGATTACAGTTGGATCATATATTGTTGAATTTAGCAAGAAGAGGAAATAGCAAGCATTTAAGCAATCGTGGAAAGTCAAGCTATAAGACTGAGTAATGTACTGAAACTCTTTAATAAAGGCAGAGGAGTTAGAGGTATAGGAAACCCAGTCTGCTTTCTATCTGAGAAAGTTCATTAGCTGAATCGAGGGTTGTACTGGTATGTACCTCATAGCTAAGTCGAGTTCTAAGATGAGTTACCCATGGGGGGAAGTATTGAATTATTTGTACTGGCATCTGGGAATAATCTCAAAACCCAAAATTTCTGCAAGACTAGATGTCAAAGTCATCATTCAGACCCTCTAGAGGCCATATGGTGAGCCCTGGACTCAACAGAAATCTTCTCTCCCCAGGCCTGGGAGTTTCTACACTTTAAAGAGCTTTGAAGGGGGAGGGGATCAAGAGTAGCTTTCGAGGGAATATGAGCCCAATGGTCAAAGTCTTATCTAGTTCAGGGAAAAGAACCAATATATACCTGAGTGCCATAAGGCAGAGAGAAGGTATCAAGGTTTGTGGTTCTATTGCAGTTCTTACAGAATGAGTCCTGGAAGTCTTAAAACAGTTTACCATTCCAAAAAGACAGGTAGAGAAAGCAGTTTCCAGATCCTACTTGAAATGACTGTTTGTTAAGCAACAGAGAGGTTCTGGACCTTCCAGACTCTGGGGTGTACCTGAGAAGCTGGTAAAGGAAGCAACATGTCCGCGTTAGTAAGTTGGTTGGCGAGAAGGAGCAGAGGGGCTACTGGCGAGCTTAAGATTTAGGCAAATGGGGAAGCAAAGGAAATAGACTCCCAACTTAGCTAGGAGATCCCTTCCCAATAAGAGGACTGGGCATTTTGGCACTACCAAAAAGGAATGGGTGAAAAGTACACCCCTAAAAATGCAGCTAAACAGTGGGGTTTGGTGAGAAAGGTAGGGTGTTGCCCCCTATCCTGACAATAGGGATAAAGGAGAGAGAAGTGGGTCCCCAAAACTTCGTTGGGACTGAGTAAGTGGCCCCAATGTCCAAGAGGAAGGAGATGGGCTGCCCACATACCATGATGGTTACCCAGGGCTCTGCTGGTAATGGCAGTGGTCAGTTCCAGGGTACTCAGGCCCCTTCAGTCATCCATAGCCAAGCCTAGAAGATCCACCAGAGGGTTATCTGGATGTAATGTCCCCCTGTCCTGTGCAACATGAGGGCATAGACAGTCCAGTGTCTCTCTTGATGGCACCTAAAACATGGCCCCTTTGCTTGCGGAAGTTAGGGCAAGCCCCTGCCCAATGACCTTGTTAATCACATCTGTAGCAGGAGCCTGGTGGTCCCTTAGTCTTAGAAGACCAGGATTCCGGAGCGATAGCTGGGGCTGGTCGGACAGCCTTTGTCAGCATATGGTACTTTTGTCTGCGAGCCTTCTCATCCCTTCTGTGGTACACTTTAAAGGCCAGCACCAAAACTTCTGCCTGTGGAGTTAGGGACCCCCTCTCTAGCTTTTTAAGTTTGTCTTTTATGTTGGGGTAGCTCTGGGAAAAGAAATAGGTCATCAGAAGTTGCTTACCTTCTGGACTCTCAAAAGTCCAGATTAGTATGTCACAATAAAGCCTTTGTAAGGCATTCTAAAAATTGGGATTGGTTTTCCTGTTTTTTCCTGGATGACCTCTTATAGTTTTTCAAAATTCACTGGTTTTAAGGTGCCCTGTGGAGACCGGCCAGGAGGCAGTTTATAAATCCATCTCTGGCTAAAATACCACCCATAGAATTATAATTCCATCAGGGATCCTGGTCAGGTACTGCCTCAGATCTAATTTGATATGTTCCATCTGATTGATCTCATCTGTGTGTATTCTCATCTGCTCCCAAACTCGCCGGCATTCCTCAGGAAGTAAATTATTAGTAAGGACCATATTGTACATCATGGATAGTCAAGCTCTGAGGTAAAGAAAGCACACAGAGGTCAAGTGGGCCACTGCTCACCAGCAAGTGCTTAAAGAGGGTGCTCTCCTTGGCAGGCAGCTGCACACAGGACATCTTGGCGATGGGGAGGCCTGCTGGACTGACCAGCCAGTACCTGGGATACAGGTTACCTCAGTGGGATGTCACAGGAATCAGAACACAGAGAGGGATTAGACAAAAGGTCTATCAATGCTTGAACATAAAGGATTTTTTTTGTCCCATTTACCAGACTGCTGGCAGTAAGTAGGAAAATTCTGTAAAATTGAGGAATCTAGCCATTATATGGCCATTTTGAACCATTGTCTAATGAGTACTGAGTCCAGACATTGGAGGTTCCTTTATCGCATAAAGGCTGGCCAGGCCCCATCTGGGAAATTGGGGGTCCTCCTTGCCAACAGGAGGAATAAACCTACCAATCTGCCGGTGTTTCTGTGGGAATTTTAACAGCAGTCTGGTAGCAGGAAATGTAAAACCACGTGGTTGGTGAGGGCCTGTCTAAGTGGCCCACGAGGCAAGAGCTGGAATCACATAGTGAACCATGGAGGGCAAAGGCTCCTACAGTAGTCTGCCTGTGCGCCAGTTGCAACAGCAACTCACATGGTTCAAGTCCTGAGTCCCACAGCAGCCAGCAGGTGTCAAATGGTGCAGTGGAGGCCTACAATTTGTGGTGGTGATCGAATTCAGGTGGTGCACACAGCGGTGGAGGCAGTCTCTGTCCCTCCCTGCCATAGCCCCATGCCAGCCCATGACTCATGCCAAGCGAACACGCCCAAGCCCCGTGCCCAGGGGTCCCGGTGAAGGCTGCAGACCAGCGGAAGATGCGGTGGCGCTGCACCAACGGGCAGCCATGGTGGCAAGGGCTTTGTCCTCTCCACTATCAGCAGGGCACTGAGCCAAGCATGGTCTGGTCACGGGGAAGTCAAGTCCCCGTACGTGCCACCAATGTTGGGGTAGGAATCTCAGCTCATGTCTGGACAGACCACACCAAGCCAACACGTAGAAAGGCTTAATGAGAGGAATAGAAGAGGAGAGGAATAAAGGCCGGCCAAGAGCGTGTGGGAAGGAAAATGGGGAGAGAAGGGACTGAAGGAGAGAGGGCAAGAGCAAAGAGCAAGATAAGAGGGTGAGAAGGGGACAAGTAGCCCCTTTTATAGTGAGTCAGGCATACCTCACTGATGCCAGGTAACTGGGGGTGGAGCTTAGACAGAATGCTAACACATAGTCACAGTAGAAAAGAAGTAGAGACAGATGGACTCCTGGGTTTCACTGGCCTGACAGCCTAGCCACATCTGTAAATTTCAGACTGGTAAAATACCCTGAAACAATCTTCTAACCTTACAGATAAACCGGTAAATACATATATATGCATATGTGCACACACAATTGGAAAACACTTGCAGATAATCTCTTCAACAAAGGAATGTTATCCAAAATAAGTATTTAAAGCCTGTTACAAGTGCTTTATTTAAAATGACCCAAGTCAAATTGGGGATCATTATAGAAATCCACACCAAAATATAGAACATATCTCACCGTGGGATATTTACTTTTCCATTAATACATTTATAGTACAACCCCTGTACTTGGTGCTTACGGGATATTACTTGAAATTCAAAAGAAATATTCTAAGAGCCACATGGCCAGGACATCTGCCACAATATAGTATTTCTATAGATGACAGCAAGCTGTATCTATGAAATATTAAACATGTGGTCATCTAAAGAAGACTTATGCTATTATAATCTCAGTTAACATGTAGTGGAGTTGGGGAAATCTCACAAGACTCTATACAGAGATGAAGACCTATAGGCAATTATGGCTGCTAAGTGAGTGAATCAGTCTTTTTCAGTGAAAAGTCCTAGATATGTTGTTAATACTTAGTGGGCAGCTCTAAACAACTATACATAGGAAGAATACTAGATGGACTTGGTATGATAAGGAGATGTGATCATAGACTTGGAACTTATTCTGAGTCCTGCAAGCTGGAAGCCCAGAGTCAGGATGCCAGTCTGAGAGGTTCTCATAGGTTTGCCTCTCTTGGTATCTTCATGTAGAATGCAAAAGGCAAGAAAGGCCTTTATTGTCTCGCTTTAAGAGGATTTATTCTACTGGAGTGGATTCCACCTCAGAACTTGACTTTGTGGGACATTATTAAGTCCATGACACCAATAAACATAAATATTTTGTTGTTACAGAAATATAGAGATTAAAACAATGTATTTTTCATCAAATCAAACAGAAAACACAGTAAAATCAATAAGTATTACTGTTTTTAAGCACAGGAAGATATATAGTGTCATCACTTTGTTGGTAAGAATAGAAAGATAAAGGTTAAAAATCCTGTGGCTTTAACTTCCTCACTTTACAGGTATCCTGTTCACTGCTCCTCTCCCACCTGAGGCTTTTAAGAAAAGTACTGAAACATATTATACATGTTATACTTTAAATCAGAAGTTCAGATTGTTTGTAGTAGATCTACAGTAATATATAGTTACTGATTTTTTTAATTTATGTATTTAAATTATGGATTACCGTGTCTCTTTCTCTCAAGTACACATCAATTTTATTATTTTGGCATCAGGTAGTCTGTTATCATTGCAGGGAAAACATGACAGTAAAGAGAAGCCTAACAAAGAAAGCTTCTACTTTGTAATAGAACAAATTGCTTTGTTTTATAGGGTCAGTTGTTTTAAACAGAATTTCTAAGTATATAGGATTCAAAGCAAACCAGAACATAAGAGGCATCACCTTCCTATCCAGAAAACCATAAGACAGTGCTCCATAGTGCGTATTGCACTACAGTGATCCACTGCTGCAGGAATGGCATCGATTGAGAGGTCTACTGGATATAGGTCACAAACCCATATTTGACCAAAAGATAAAACAACTAGTGCCAATAAATATGTAAGTAAAGATGACCAGAGTAGATCAATAAATTTCTCAATGTACGATGACTTAAGCTACTTTTTATTCATCAAATTCACTAAAGTGTACATTGGTTTTTCTGCACAGAATAGACATTTAAATTTATACTCTGATTTTCAATTTTAAAATTACAGCCTCTTTGGATTATCTGCATAAGTTAGACATGCTGTTTACTGTCACTACTTCTGATTAAAGGAAAGTTTTCTATAATTAAAATCACGAAATGTGTAATAGATTACTTTATTTCCAAGTTATATTTAGTTATATTTTCATTGATAAACTTAGAGTTTTAATTAATGCCTGGCAGGAGAAAATCATATTAGAACACCGCAAACATGCTGGTTGCTGACTAAGAAAAACAGGATCCCTAGGTTTTTTTTTTTTTTCAGGATACAGAAGGCATTTGAAAGGCACAGCATACTGCAAGCTGCTTGCTTTCTTCTATTCCCATTACCAACTGAGAAAATTGCTATCAGTAGGTACACGATATGTATCTGTTAGGTTAAGAAAGCTCAAGTTCCTGTATCCTCACTCATGGTAAGTTTACTTCCCAAGGCTGTAGAGTTGCTTCACATCCAGGGACATTTGGACTCTTGCCTGTTTGTTTTTTCCTTTCATATCCCACTAGAACAATGACTTAAACGATATTGTCTACTGGTTATGAAAAGCTGGCCAATCAATACTTTAGGCTGATATCTGATAGAGCTGCCTAAATGATAACACCATGGTTTTATATAATTTCCTGAAATATAAAATCTTAATTGTAGTCAATATTTAACACACAATTCCTGAAGGATAATGACACTAAAGTGTGATACATTGAAGCTGGATCTTACCAGCCTGTTATATTCAAGTAGGTGTATTATATTTTCTATAATAGATATCTGTTAATAAAATATTGTTCTATCAACAGGCAAAGATGGTCTGGCATGTTGTTCTGCTAGATCCTGTCTCCTACACACATGCACACTGCTCCCAAAATCTAAAGTGAGGATCCATATTGTTAAGGAAATTATGTCATACATAACTATTTTTTTATTTTTCAAACAGGAAATGAGATTGGATTGTAGCATGATGGACCTCAAACTTCTGAGTTTATTTTTGCACCTAAAAACTATCTGGTGGCATGCCTTAACTGCCACAATAAAGGATAGAGGCCTTGAATAACTTATAAGCCCTTGGCAGTGGGGAATGTTATAAATTAAAATGAATACCTAGAATGATTGTTGGAAGTCAGAGCTATGCTATGCACCAAGCCTCTGTATAAAGTACTCTGTGTAGCTGGCATTGCTAAACAAACAAGCTATTATATTCTGTACTTGCTGAATATTCTGGGGTTCTTTCTATGTCAACCAAGATAGAGGACATGGCAGCAGTCAAACCTGAAGGTGACAAAACCTGAAGTAGTAAGTCTTGTATTTTGGAGGGTGATTTACACATGTAGGGAGTGAGGCAAAGCTCCCACACAGCACTTACACCATAATCCAAATGCAACTGGGACTGAGAACATCATTCTTAAGGTAAAGGCACATTCTCTCAGGATAGGAGCCCTATACAGTGAAACCAGACCTTAGAGTACAAAAGCAAGATGTCTGGAAAGGGCTACCTTAACTATTTCTACATAAATCAAAAAAAAAAAAAATCTACTATATTTGTAAAACAATTTAGTGGAAGAAAAGAATGTTGTGTTGTTAAATTCAACAAGGAATATTATCCTGGTTTTATTAATAGACCACACAAGGACATTTCAATTGAGCCAAAAAAGAATATGTTTTTGTTGTTATTGAAGACCAGCCTTAGTCCGTGGTGCTATAATAGGATGCATAGGATTATTTCTATGTTCTTATGTCTGTTGAGGCCTTAAAGTCCTCTATTATCATCATGAGATGTGATTTTAAATCCAAATTGCTTTTCCGGTGTGTTGGGGTATACAGGACCTGCTGTGGAGGGAGAACTGGCCTCTGAAGATGTCAAGTAGTCTTGGTTTCTGTTGCTTAGGTTCTTGCACTTGCCTCTCACCATCTGATTGTCTCTGGTGTTAGCTGGTCTTACTGTCTCTGACAGTGGCTTTACTGTTTTATAAATAAATCTGTGTGTCAGCACTCCTGTGAGACCAGCTCTGTCCCAGTGGGATCCTTTCCCAGACTGCTCCTCAGTTCCTGTATCCTGAGGGCTCCAGGCGGGTCCCTCTGAGCAGAAGTGGCTGTCTCACCTGTGCTCTCAGGTGTCCAGCCAGCGCTCCTGGGAGACCAGCTCTGTCCCGGTAGGATCTGGGTATAGAGAGCTGTGGCTCAGGGTCAGCTCCAGGCCTTAAGTTTTGTACTTCATAGTTGTAGATCTTTTATATTCCTACTGGGACATGTTTTTTGTGGTTTTTAATTCTCTAAAAATATGTCTTTTTTTTTCTTTGAACATTATAATAACAATTATTTTGTTATCTTTACCGTTTTTTGTTTCTTTTCATGTGTTAAGTCCTTTTTGTTCTTCCATTATTATTATTGCCCTGGTCTCCTGTGTGTGTGTGTTTTTGCCTTTTAATCTTATTTTCTCTTCTGTACTAGTTACCATTTACAATGTTTAATCTCTATTTTTAATAACTATTTGTAAGAACTGTTTGTCAAAACCCAGTGTACCTTTTTTACAGAGAGAGTATTCTTTACTTCTGCCAAGGGCCTTTGTATTCTGCTAGTAAAGAATTTTCCAACCCTGTGTCCATATCTGAGGGACTCTGAGTCCCAAATGAAAAAGACTCATGTATCTGCAGCATCTGTTATTCACTTTTGCTCTCAGAGGCTTGGCCTGAAGTAAATTAAGCTTCTGCATGTGGTCATTTTCACCAGCTTCCTTTGCTTACAGAAACCCCAGTTCTGAATCTTTACCGTTTAAAAAACATCAGAAAAATTGTTCAGGACAAAGTTAGGTTGTTTTTAAGTCTTCCTTGGTTTTTATCAAATGTTTGGGTGTCTTGGCATAACATTTCTTGTAACTTAATGTTTATTTCAAAAATGTTTTCTGTATTTCAGCTGACATTTTTAGTTTTCTAAAATTATCAAAATTCCCAAGGCTTTCTTTAACAAAATCACTGAATTTTAAAAATAAGAGAAAAATTTTAAGCTAGGCTTAATGGCATATATCTGAATCCTACTTAGGAGGCAGAAGCAAGATGATCAGGCATTCGGGTTGTCCTCAGCTGTGTGAAAAGGCAGCCTGGGCTGTGTAAGACACTATACTGTGTTAAATTCCTGGGAATAAAATTAAACAGATGTCTGCTTACCCCAGATAGGGCACAAACTGCAAGTTAAGGTAACTCTTTGACACAAGTCTACCTTGATGAACACATGAGTTTAACTGGAATTATAAGCAGGAGTGTGAGTGAGGAGTTGCCTACTAGAGCATAGGAAGCTGGAAGAAAAGCTTCCCCACCTGTCACTCACACATCTAGGGCCTGTATAGAAACCCTGGGGAGGGGCAGCCTGGGCAGCAGTGTTACTGCCTTCGCCTGCCTCTGTGAGATAATTGTAATGTGCACAGTCATGGACTGTCTTTGTTCAGATAATCATAGCTGCTCAGATTTCAAAATGGTAGACACCATGTCAAGCCCAGAGGACAGAGTTCCCCAATACCCTTTTAAAACAACCTGAAAAGGTAAAATTGGAAGAAAAGAAAAAAGTAAAATTGCTCCTAGGTATACCTAGATTTCATGGTTACCAAGTAATCTTACTGTGTGACTGTAGCTATTTTTAATTAACTGCATTTTATTTATATTGTGTACATGTATAGGGTGTGCACATGGCACAGCACGCATTTGGAGGTCAGAGTCTGTTTTCCCTTTCCATTTTGTAGATAAATGGGGACAATGTCAGGTCGTTAGGCTAGATGTCAGCTGCCTCTATGTCCACTGAGCCATGTCACTGCCCCTAGTATCTGATATTAAAGACATGCAGTCATGCAAATGGCTAGAAATGTAAACTACTCAGGCAGATCAAGTTGTTTACACCTTACTGACCATTTAGTAAAGTTTATAATCTTAAACTTATTCTTAGAAATTACTGTTTGCCTTTTGGGTTACTTTTTACTCAGTATAATCATTTAGGATAGGAAGTATTCCTTATAGAACCACCCCCTTTTATTTCTTTGATTACATAGTGATATTGTTCATTTAAAACTGAAAACAATGAAACTACCATTTTCACAGTTTTACTAAAGCAGCAGATAAGAAATTACTCAGCAAACATATAAGGAAATAGAAATAAATTTATACATACTTACTCAAAGGTTTTGTAAGATTTATAAGTAAATGCAACATATTTGAGAAGCAATCTGCAGCAAATTGTAGTGGCATCACTCCTAATATAAGAGCTGGTTTTAAATTTTGCACATTAATATTTAACATTTAAATTTCTTGAACTCACCAACTTTTTATTGTAATACCTTTCTTTCTGTTCGAATTCATTGTTACACTCAATTAAATATTCTTTAGCAATTTCCAGTTTCAAGAATTCTGTGCCTGTTCACAGATATTATTTTCTGTACTATAAAGCATTTGTTTCTTGATTTGCTTAGTTGAAGCATTCAATTTAAGTCATTAGCTAAACAGAAGTCCTCAGTTTATGTTAATATTGTTTTGTCATAATGTCAATCAGCAAGTATTGCAGAGTGACACAATGGCAGTGAATTTCATTGTCATTAATCCGAGAAAGCTTTGGGCTTTCCTTGGAAGAGAGCAGAGGTGAGCCAAGTCAAGGTTTGGGGGTGGGAGTTGGACATTTGCTAAAGTTTGGAGGTTAGGTAGTCCCACTTTTCTTTGCAATGTCCTTAAGTGCTATTTAAGTATAACCCTACAATCATATGTAGAAGTGGATGTCAGTTTGTATTTAGAGATAACTAATTTGAAGTTAAAGTAACTTACTGACAGTATCCTAGCCTATTAGGGTAAGCCTTCATTAGAGATCAAGTTTATTGAAACAGGCTTTCTCATATTTCTAATGCCAGAGTATAAAACAGTATACATTTTGCTTTCATCTTTTCAGCAGAGTAGTTTATCACAAATAGCAGTAGGAATCAGAGAGAGCCAAAGACCAAGTTGGCAGTTTGTTCTTTGTTACAGACTAATCAGCTTTCGTAGATTGTCAAGTTTAATAGACAGATTGCTTATACTAACAGATAAAGGAGAATTGTATTGACAGAATATACAGTAATAGAATGGTACATATAGAAAGACATTCTAAGTATGTGTGTATGTATAATACAAATCATATCTTTGTTTCTGTGTTGGTTCTTGGGATAATTCAGTCTCTCTTTTAGTTTTTACAAACATTTCAATATTCCAAACTGGCCCTTTGATGGTTTATTTACTGTTTTCTTTCTTTTTTTTTTTTTTAATTCACTTTACATCCTGATTGCTGCCTCCCCAAGTCACCCCCTCGCATGGCTCCTCCCCCAATCTAATCCCACATTTCTGAGAGGGTAGAGGCCCTCTCTGGCTATCCGCTCCCCCCACCCCCAACACACAAGCTGGCTCATCACATCCTTTCCCATTGAGACCAGACAAGGAATCCCATTAAAGGAACGGATTCCACAGGCAACAGCTTGAGGGAGAGAACCGGCTCCAGTTGTTGGGGTACCCACATGAAGACCAAGCTGTACATCTGCCACATATGTGTGCAGAAGCCTATGTTCAGCCCCTGCTTGTTTTTTGATTGGTAGTTCAGTCTCTGAGAGCCCCCAAGGATCCAGACTAGTTGACTCTGTAGGTCTTCCTGTGGAGTTCTTATCCCCTTCCAAGCCCTTAATCCTTCCCTCAGCTCTTCCATCAGAGCTCTGTCCAGTGTTTAACTGTAGGTCTCTGCATCTATTTCAGTCAGCTGCTGAATGGATCCTCTCAGAGGACAGTTAAGCTACGCTTCTGTCTGCAAGCATAACAGAGTATCATTCATGATGTCAGGTTGGTGCTTTCCTGTGGAATGGATCTCAAGTTGGGTCCATTATTGGTTGGCCATTTCCTTGGTCCTGCTCCATTCCCTTCCATGCATTTCTTGTAGATGGACTAGATTTTTGGTAGCAAGATGTAGGTAGGTTGGTCTCCCAATCACTACACTGGGGGTCCTGCCTAGCTGTAGGAAGTGATCTATTCCGCTTCCATATTCCCACTGCTGTCAGTCTCAACTAAGGTCATCCCCATTGATTCCTGGGAACCTCCCCTGTCCCAGGTCTCTGGCATATCCTCAAGATATCCCCCAGCCCCACCAGCTGCAGATTTCCATGTGTTCTTCTGACCCTCTCTGCCCTCTCCGTTGTCTCTTCCCACACCTAATCCTGCACCTCTCATTCCCTTCCCCATCTCTCCCACCCTGTTCCCTCTCTCAGTCTGCCTCCTGTGACTCTTTTATTCCCCCTTCTAAGTGAAATTCAATCCATTTCCAAAGCATACATATTTCAGAAAACAGTAGCACTGGGGTCAGCAGGATGACTCAGCAAGTAGAGACATTTACCCAACAAGCCTATCACCTGAGTTCTATCTCCAGTACCCAAATGGTGGAAAGAGAATCAACTCCTGGAAGTTGTCCTCTGGCAACACAACATTTTCTGTGGTGTGCCTATGCCCTCTTCCCACACATTGTAAAAGCATCAAATAGAGGTAATTTAAAATACTTTAAGAGAAAAAAGAGTTGCAATGTTTTTACACTGCCCTGTTCTGTCTTGGCCATGTTGTTGTATGAATATGCAAGTTAAGGAAATAGTATGAAAGAACCCAAATCCAGACTTTAAAGTGTCAATTTGTATAGAATTTTACCATCATGAATACAAAATTGCCTTATTTGAGTGACACACAGTAAAATAATTACAGAAAGTATTCCTCAAAGTCAGTGCAAGAGACCTTCATCCATTTCTATTCATGTCAAGGTAAATTTTACATTAAAAATATTAATTTTAGGGCTGGAGAGTTAAATCATCAGTTAAGAGTACTTGTTACTTTAGTCAAGTACTCAGGTTCAATTCACAATAGCCCCATGGACTCGGAATTATCTATAACTCCAGTCGCAGCAGATCAGTGCCCTCTTCTAACTTCCATAGGCACCAAGCATTCACATAGTACACTTATATAAATACAGGCACTCATATAAATAAAAATAATAAGAAATACTAATGTTAAATTGAGGTTTCAGATATAGGTATGTGTTGACTTTTGACTTATGTAAAATTAAAAGAAAGTCCCAACTAGATGGTATTTTTTATTATTGATAGATTGTGATTTCTATATGAGCTTATCTATATAAACTAACATTTTCTATTCAACAGTTTTAGAATCTAGGTGCTCATATGATCCTGAGTTACTGAACTTGAGACATATTTTTACATATCAGAATACACTGCTTTCTCCCTTTTCTCCTGAGTATTGTCATTACTAATATTCTGAAAATCATTGTAGTTGAAATAACATCTTATGTCTATGGACATGACCAATTCCATATCCTTTTGGTAACTTGAATGATATAAAGAACTAAATGTTCAGAGTCATGTCTGCATATCAGCTTTACAAAGAATAGAATTGTTTTCCTGCAACGTTTCAAAAGATTGGCATTAACTTCAAAGCCCTTCGGGTCATGTAAAGGGTTAAGTTGATGCTGCTGTTACAGCCAGGCTAGCTCTAACTTCCCATATCACACAGCTGCAACTATAAGATTTAAACCAAGCATCTGAATCCAGGTGGGAAGAAATAGCAGTGTTTGCATGCAAGGATTCTCACCTGATAGGATCAGCCATCTATTTATTCTAATCCCAAATTATATCAGAAGTGCTTTGCTTGTTTTAATTGTTAATTAACCATGCAGGTTAAAATCTCTTCAGTCAAGTGTGTCAGGATCTTTCTCCTAGATGTAATATGCTGCCAAAATGCAGTGAGCTACCCTATGGTATCATAAGACACGACGTCTTCACACTTGCTATTGATCTTGACTCTGAGATTTCCTTCTTTGTTGCTGTTTGACAACACAGATGTATTCAGTACTTGACCAATTGTTTCTCTGGTTTTGCACAGCAAACCAGAAATAGTATTCTTAATTTCCAATGGCTTTTTTAACTCTATAACATCTATTTCTTAGACAGATTATTCTATAACATTTATTTCTTTGATGTTCCAAAGTCATATGTGTGTTTATAAACATAAGTCTTCCTTGTTCTGATTTATTTAATATATGTGCATAATTTTATAAAATGCAATTATACTTTCTGGTTCAGTCTGCTTTTTTTTTTAATTGAAAATAATTTTTTCTCTCCTGCTATACTTCCCAACCAGTTTCCCTTACCTCCATTCCTCCCAGAACCCTTTCACCAACTCTCTCTCCTGGATCTACTCTCCCTCTGTCTCCATAAGAAAAGAGCAGGCCTCCGAGAGATAAGAAACAAACATGACAAAACAAAATACATTAAGACTAACCCTCACACTGAAGCTAAACCAGGCAACTCAACAGAAAGAAAAGAGTCCCAAGAGCAGGCAGAGAGTCAGTGAGCCGCCCTCTTTCTAAGGAGTACAACAAAAATAGCGTAATATGCAGAGGACCTGGTATCAATCCATTCATGCCATGTGCTTCCCATTTATCTCTA
Source organism: Rattus rattus (assembly GCF_011064425.1). Classification (NCBI taxonomy): domain Eukaryota; kingdom Metazoa; phylum Chordata; class Mammalia; order Rodentia; family Muridae; genus Rattus; species Rattus rattus. Next base: position 219,816,090 of record NC_046156.1, read on the forward strand.
GGAACCTGTGCTTACAAGTTTTGCTTAGTTGAGAACTGGGCTTTGTTCTACTATCCTCCATCCTTTCTGACTTGTATAATCTTTCTGTCCCCTCTTCCACTACCATTGTCTGGCTGTGAGTCTGTAGTATCTGCTCCCATCTTCTATGGAAGGAAGCCTCAGATGATGACTAGAAGAGGCACTGATCCATGGCTATAGTTAGGAATCATATCATTGTTTTTTTTGGGGGGGGGGTTGTTAGTTTGTTTTGGGCTTTTGTTTGTTTGTTTGTTGTTTGGTTTTGAATTTTTCCGTTTGTTTGGGGTTTTGTTTGTTTGGTTGGTTTTTTATGTGTTTGTTTTGTACTTTTAGACCAGTTGTGTTTGGTTCTACCACAGCACTCTGCTATCTACTCTCTGGTCCCTAGCCACCTCAGCAGTTTTGGGCATGAGCTTCCTCTTATGGAATGGGCCTCAAGTCAAATCAGACATTAGTTGGCCACTCCCACATGTTCTGTGCTACCATTGCCCTAGCACATCTTACAAATAGGACAGGTAGTAGGTCAAATGTCTTATAGCCATATAAGCTAAGAAATGATTTCCTAATAAAATACCTTCTATACTTACAAGAAATTTGTTTGCAAGGGCAGAAGAACTAAGTCCATAATTCACTGGAGGTTCAAAATGCATAGGGCTCTAACTCATTAGGCAAAATGTGATGACTAAACCCAGGATAATCTATCAAAATATAATATTGGAAAAAGGATAATCCTATACCTTATCTAGTTTATCTTACCTAGTGGTACTGTTGCACACTCAACTTTTCTAGGAAACAAACAACAATAATACAGGCATTTCAACTAGTTTTGATGTCATTTTTTTAAAGTGTTTATATTAAAATATTTATACTGGCCTGGAGAGATGGCTTAGTGGATCACTTACAGAGGTCCTGAGTTCAAGTTCTAAGCAACCACATAGTGGCTTATAACCATCTGTAATTGAATGATTCCATCTTCTGGTATGCATGAAAATGGAGCATTTGTATGCATAAAATAAATATTTAAGTTTTTAAAATACTATTTTCTCACATCTTTATCCTTATAGCACATATTGACTTTTCTAAATAAAAGAAATATGTTAAAACATACTATATAGTTTTAAACTTTATATCATAGTTCTTATAGGAATTTAATATTTAGTATAAAAGTGACAATATGAAAATTTTTTCATACTTTCAAACTTGATCTTTGTCTTCAGATTAATTCATTTTATTATATCTCAAAAGAGCTTGGATTATCCTATTGCTTTATAACAGAACTTATTGATTATTTTATTCATTAAATTTGTCTAGTCCTTGGTCCTGGGACTTGAAAATTACTCTAGCAATGGCTCAATGGGTAACATTACTTGCCTCACAATCCTGAATTCCTGAGTTCAGTACCTGTAATCGATAGTGAAAGGAGAAAACTGACTCCACAAAGTTATCCACTGACATCTACTTGTGCACAGTGGAATGCACATACACACACCATATTATACATACAATAATATTAATTAAAATTTTTAGAAATACAACTAAGTCTGTATTGGTTTGTCAAAATAACAAATCTGTCTTCCTTATAAGTCATGTATATTCCTGCTAAGTAATATCCGTAGAAGCCTGGGATTTCCTCCTGGTTTTAATACAAATAGTGCCTGAATAAACAACTGATAGCTTCATATCAAATATTCTTTTGTTACAGGCTATGGTAAAAAGCTAGAAACCTTGGCTTTACTGAACATATTTTTATATGAAAGTTGAATAAACTTTTTTTTTTGTGCTACGCAATTTTATTTCTTTTTTCTCCCCCACAATTTTTTTACATTACATCACAATTATACCCCTTTCCTTCCTGGACTCCCACTCTGCCCTGCAAATCTCTCCCCCTCCCTTCCTCTTCTAAGAAGGGGAAGCCTCAGCCCCCAACCTGAGTACCACTCTGGGACATCCAGTCTCAATATTTCCTCTCCCACCGAGGCCCAACCAGGAAATCCAGGTAGGAGAAGGAGATCCAATGGCAGGCAACAGAGTCAGAGACCATTCCCGCTTCAGTTGTTAAGGGACCCATATGAAGACCAAGCTGCATATTTGCTGTAAATGTGTGTGGGGAGGGATGGTGGGGACGTGCTGGGTTCATCCTGTGCATGGTTTTTGCTTGGTGGTTCAGTCTTGTGAGCCCCATGGGCCAAGGCTCATTGACTCTCCAGGTCTTTTATGCTGTCTTTTATCCTCAGGCTTGCTCAATTCTATCCCCAACGTTTTGAAGATTCCTGAGCTCTGCCTGATGTTTGGCTATGGGTCTCTGCAGCAGCTGCTTCCCAGGAGACAGCTATACTAGGCTCCGGTCTGGTAGCATAACTAATGTAAGGGGTTAGCGCTCTCCCACAGAAGGAGCCTCAAGTTAGGCCTTATTGCTTTTTAACAACACTTTCATTTAAAATTGTTTTTATACATGTTTAATTTCATAACAAAATTTAGAATAAAAGCACCCATTACAGTATTAATTTACTTTATTATTTCTTTTTTTTGATTTTTAAATTTTTTACTGCATATTTTTTAATTTACATTTCAAATATTATTCCCTTTCCCAGTTTTCCTTCCATAAGCCCTCCATTCCATCCCCCCTTACCCTTTTGCTATGAGGGTATTCTCCCTCCCATACCACCCCCCTTCCCACCCTGACATCCCCTACAATGGGGTGCCCACCCTTGGCAGGACAAAGGGCATCTCCTCCCATTGGTGCCCAACAAGGCCATTCTCTGCTACATATGCAGCTGGGGACATGGGTCTGTCCATGTGTACTTGGGTAGTGTTTAGTCCTTGGGAGCTCTGGTTGGTTGCTATTGTTCTTATGGGGTTGCAAGCCCCTTCAGCTCCTTCAAACCTTTCTCCAATGGAGACCCTGTTCTCAGTTCAATGGTTGGCTTGCTAGCATTCACCTCTGGATTTTTCATGCTCTCAATGAGTCTCTCAGGAGACAGCTATATCAGGCTCCGTTTAGCATGCACTTCTTGGCTTCATCAATAGTGTCTAGGTTTGGTGGCTGTATATATATGGGCTGGATCTCCAGGTGGGGAAGACTCTGAATGGACATTCCTTCAGTCTCTGCTCCAAACTTTGTCTCCTCATATCTCCTCCTATGAATATTTTTATTCCCCACTTTAAGAAGGACTTTGGATATCCTTGATCTTCATGTGGTCTCTGGATTGTATCTTGGGTAACTCAAGAGTAATATCCACTAATCCTTGAGTACATACCATGTGTGATTTTTATCTGTAATTGGGTTACCTCACTCAGGATGATATTTTCTAGTTCCATCCATTTGCCTATGAATTTCATGAAGTCATTGTTTGTGATAGCTGAATAGTACTCTATTTTGTAGATGTACCACCTTTTTTGTATCCATTCCTCTGTTGAAGGCATCTGGATTCTTTCCAGCTTCAGGCTATTATAAATAAAGGTGCTATGAACTTAGTGGAGCATATATCCTTGTTATATGTTGGAGCATCATTTGAGTATATGCCCAGGAATGGTATAGCTGGGTCCCCAATTTTCAGAGGAGCCTCCAGACTGATTTCCAGAATGATTGTACCAGTCTGCAATCCCACCAACAATGGAGGAATGTTCTTCTTTCTTTACAGTCACGCCAGCATCTGCTGTCACCTGAGTTTTTGATCTTAGCCATTCTGACTGGTGCGAGGTGGAATCTCAGGATTGTTTTGATCTGCATTTCCCTGATTATTAAGGATATTGAACATTTCTTTGGATACTTCTCAGCCATTCAGTATTCCTCAGCTGAGAATTCTTTTTTAACTCTGTACCCCATTTTTTAATAGGGTTATTTGTCGCTCTGGAGTCTAACTTCTTGAGTCCTTTGTAAATACTGGATATTAGCCCTCAATCAGATGTAGGATTGATAAAGATTTTTTTCTCAATCTGTTGGTTGTCATTTTGTCCTAATGACAGTGTTCTTTGCCTTACAGAATCTTTGAAGTTTTATGAGGTCCCATTTGTCAATTCTGGATCTTACAGTATATGCCATTGGTGTTCTGTTCAGGAAATTTTTCCCTGTGCACATGTGTTTTGAGGCTCTTCCCCACTGTTTGGTCTATTACTTTGAGTGTATCTGATTTTCTATGGAAGTCCTTGATCCACTTGGACAAGCTTTGTACAAGGCTATAAGAATGGGTCGATTTGCATTCTTCTACATGCTGACCTCTAGTTGAACCAGCACCATTTGTTGAAAATGTTATCTTTTTTCCATTGGATGGTTTTAGCTTCTTTGTCAAAGATCAAGTGACCATGGGTTCTGGGTTCATTTCTGGGTCTTTAATTCTATTCCACTGACCTATAGGCCTGTCTCTGTACCAATACCATGGAGTTTTTATCATTATTGCTCTGTAGTACTGCTTGAGGTCAGGGATGGTGATTCCCCTAGAAGTTCTTTTATTATTGAGTATAGTTTTCACTATCCTGGGTTTTTTTGTTATTCCTAGTGAATTTGCATATCGTTCTGTCTAACTCTATGAAGAATTGAGTTGGAATTTTGATGGGGATTGCATTGAATCTGTAGAACGCTTTTGACAAGATGGCTCTTTTTACAATGCTAATCCTGCTAATCCATGAGCACTGGAGGTCTTTCTGTCCTCTGAGATCTTGAATTTCTTTCTTCAGAGACTTGAAGTTTTTGTCATACAGATCTTTCACTTGCTTGGTGTGTCATTTCCATAATTTTTTTCTCAGCCTGTTTATTCTTTGAGTAAAGGAAGGCTACTGATTTGTTTGAGTTAATTTTATATCGAGCCACTTTGCTGACGTTGTTTATCAGGCGTAGTAGTTATCTGGTGGAACTTTTGGGGTCACTTAAGTATATTATATCATCTGTAAGTAGTGATATTTTGACTTCTTTCTTTCCAATTTGTATCCCTTTAAGCTCCTTTTGTTGTGCTCTCGCTAGGACTTAAGATACTATACCGAATAGATAGGAAGACAGTAAGCAGCCTTGTTTAGTCCCTTTTTTTAGTGGGATTGCTTCAAATTTCTCTCCATTTAACTTAGTTTTGGCTACTGACTTTCTGTATATTGCTTTTACTATGTTTAGGTATGGGCCTTGAATTCTTGATCTTTCCAAGACTTATCATGAAGGGTTTTGAATTTTGTCCAATGCTTTCTCAGGATCTAATGAAATGATCGTGTGTTGTTTTTTTTTTTTCCTTTGAGTTGTTTTCATAGTGGATTATCTTGATGGATTTCCATATATTGAATCATCCCTGCATCTCTGGGATGAAGCCTACTTGATCATGATCGTGATTGTTTTGATGTGTTCTTGGATTTGGTTTGCGAGAATTGTATTGAGAATTTTTGCATCAGTATTCATAAGGGATAGTGGTTTGAAGTTCTCTATTTTTGTTGGGTCTTTGTGTCTTAGGAATAAGCATAATTGTGGGTCCATAGAAGAAGCTGGGTATTGCTCCTTCTGTTTCTATTTTGTGGAATAGTTTGAACAGTGTTGGTATGAGGTCTTCTTTGAAGGTCTGATATAATTCTGCACTAAACCCATCTGGCCCTAGGCTTTGCTTTTTTTTTTGTTTTTTTTTGTGTTTTATGTGCTTTTTTTTTGTTTTTTTTTTTTTTTTTTTTTTTTTTTTATTTTGTTTTTTTTTAAAATTTTTTTTTTTTTTTTTCTGGTTTTTTTTTGGTTTTTTTTTTTTTTTTTTGTAGTAGGATTTGATAATTTTTTGAATTTCCTCATTTTCTATTGTTATGTCTCCCATTTCATTTCTGATTTTGTTAATTTGTATACAATCTATGTGCCCTGTGGTTAGTCTGGCTAAGGGTTTATCTATCTCAATGATTTTCTCAAAGAACCAGCTCCTGGTTTTTTTTGATTCTCTGTATACTTCTTTTTGTTTCTACCTCGTTGATTTCAGCTCTGAATTTGATTATTTCCTGCCTTCTACTCTTCTTGAGTGTGTGTGTGTGTGTGTGTGTGTGTGTGTGTGTGTGTGTGTGTGTGTGTGTGTATAGAAATTCTAGTGCTTTTAGGTGTGCTGTCAAGGTCCTAATGCATGGTCTCTCCAGTTTCTTTTTGGAGGCACTCAGACTATGAATTTTTTTCTTAGCACTGCTTTCTTTGCGTACCATAAGTTTGGGTATGTTGTATCTTCATTGCCATTAAATTCTAAAAAGTCTTTAATTTCTTTTTTTCTTTCTTCCTTGACCAAGTTATCATTGAGTAGAGCATTGTTCTACTTTCATGTATATGAGAGCTTTCTGTCCTTTTTGTTGTCATTGAAGACCAGCCTTAGTCGATGGTGGTCTGATATGATGCATGGGATTATTTCATTCTTCTTGTATCTGTTGAAACCTCTTTTGTGACCAATTATATGGTCAATTTTTGGAGGAGGTACCATGAGGTGCTGAAAAGAATGTATATTCTTTTGTTTTAGGATGAAATCGTCTGTTAAGTACATTTGGTTCATAACTTCTCTTAGTTTCTTTATGTCTCTGTTTAGTTTCTGTTTTCATGATCTGTCCATTGATGAGAGTGGAGTCTTGAAATCTCCTACTATTATTGTGTGAGGTGTAATGTGTGCTATGAGCTTTAATTAGATTTCTTTTATGAATGTAGGTGTCCTTGAATTTGCAGCATAGATATTCAGGATTGGGAGTTCATCTTGGTGAATTTTTCCTTTGATGAATATGAACTGTCCTTATGTTTTTGATAATTTTTTGGTTGAAAGTTGATTTTACTTGATATTAGAATGACTACTCTAGCTTGTTTCTTGGCTCCATTTGCTAGGAAAATTGTTTTCCAGCCTTCAACTCTGAAGTAGTGTGTGTCTTTGTCACTGAGGTGTGCTTCCTGTATGCAGGAAAATACTGGGTCCTCTTTATGTATCCAGTCTGTTAACCTATGTCTTTTTATTGGGGAATTTTGTCCATTGATATTAAGAGACATTAAGGAATAGTGATTGTTATACAAATGATACTTAGAGTATCATTTTGTATTCATAGATAACTTCAAACTCAAAAAAATATCTAGTACCTGAAACTTTTAAGAATCCTAGTCATTTCAGTTGACAGGTTTCCCACATGGTGGTGTATGCAATGAGAGGCATAGGGTAGATGTTGAAAGGCAATTTGTTAGTATTCTTCCGTTATTAATATCTCTATTTTTAGTCATTGACCTCTCAAAAAGGTAGAAAAGTTTTGTATTTTTAATATTTCAGTAACATTTTCCTATTTTCATGCTAGGTCTTCAAACATGAACTATCTTACTTACTGACTGGAATTCTTGGCACAGCAGTAGACTATTGGATCTTCCTTGGTATTCAGATGGGTAGAAATGTGATCCGACACATGTCTGAGGACTTAGGAAGCTATATTTCCCTTTCCTGTGATGGTAAGTATATCTTTCTTATGGTTATATTTTTAACCATTTCACTAATTCTGAAAATTAGTTTCAAGTACCTTTAAGAGGTCTATTCTTCAATATATATTCTTAAAAAGTCTTCTTTGAAGTAATGCACAGAGACAGTATGAAAAGGAATGGGCAATTCATCTATAATGCTCCCATATTCAGTGCTTCAATAAACTTAAGTCTAAGCATTTATCCAGAGTTGAACTTCCATTACATTAAAAGTTTTAAACATTATTAGTTTTTAAGAATTTCATGAGTACTGCTTTTATTTCAATTCAGTCCCGTACACTCTCACTTAAATATTCCTTTTTGTTTTTATTGCATGCGTATGTGTATATAATGTATAAATATATACATTTATATGTGCATATAGCACACATACACACACACACATGCACACATATACTTTTAAATACAACCTGCTGACTCCATTTAGTTTTACTCATATGTATACATGTGTGTGTGTTTTTAGGGATGGCTACTTGGCGTTAGATCGGTACTCATCAAATGATAAATGTTCTGAGAAAGAAAATAGGGAAACGACATCCTTCACAATAGTCACAGATCATATAAAATATCTTATAGAATTGGGTTAATTCTAACCAAACACGTGAAAGATCTATATGGCAAGAACTTAAAGTCTCTGAAGAAAGAAATCGAAAAAGACCTCAGAAAATTAAGAGAGCTCCCATTCTCATGGATTGGTAGAATTAATGTAATAAAAATGGCCATCCTACCAAAAGCAATCTACAAATTGGATGCAATCTCATCAAAATTCCAACATAATTCTTCATAGACATGGAGGATAACAAAAACAGTTGTTAACAATAAAAGAACTTTTAGGGCAGTCATCATCCCTGACATCAAACGGTACTACAGAGCAATAGTGATTAAAAACTGCATGATATTGGTACAGATACAGACAGGTTATTCAATGGAATAGAATTGAAGACACGTATGGACACTTGATCTTTGACAAAGATGCCAAAAATATACAATGGAAAAAAAGAACACCTCTTCAATAGATGGTGCTGGTCTAATTGACAGTTGGTATGTAGAAAAATTAAAATAAATCCATATTTGTCACGTTTAACAAAACTCAAGTCCAAGTAGATCTTGTAGAAGACGTTTTCAGCAGTCATTAGTTGCCTGTGTTTCTCCATTTAGGGGTGGGACCTTGTGAGATTTCTCCCATTCATGCTGGGATGTCAACTGTTGTTCATTGGATGAGAGTTACACTTACCAATGGATATGAGGATAGGTATTTTGAATAGTCTGTTACTATGTATTAAATGCTAAATTCGATACCTGAAGGTCTAAGCCTACAAGTGAATTTTCTCATTTTACAAGCTTTTGTTTTATAAACCTTGTTTCTTTTTTCTTTTCTTCCATCTTTATTAAATTGGGAATTTCTTATTTACATTTCAAATGTTATTCCCTTTCCTGGTTTCCAGGCCAACATCCTCCTAACTCCTCCCCTTCCCCTTGTCTATGGGTGTTCCCCTCCCCATCCTGCCCCCATTACCGCCCTCCCCCCAACAATCACATTTACTGGGGGTTCAGTCTTGGCAGGACCAAGGGCTTCCTCCTCTACTGGTGCCTCTTCTAGGCTATTCATTGCTACCTGTGAATTTGGAGCCCAGGGTCAGTCCATGTATAGTCTTTGGGTAGTGGCTTAGTCCCTGGAAGCTCTGGTTGCTTGGCATTGTTGTTCAGATGGGGTCTCGAGCCCCTTCAAGCTCTTCCAGTCCTTTTTTTGATTCCTTCAACGGGAATCCTGTTCACAGTTCAATGGTTTGCTGCTGGCATTTGCCTATGTATTTGCTGTATTCTGACTGTGTCTCTCAGGAGAGATCTACATCCTGTTCCTGTCGGCCTGCACTTCTTTGCTTCATCCATCTTACCTAGTTTGGTGGCTGTATGGGCCACATGTGGGGCAGTCTCTGAATGGGTGTTCCTTCTGCCTCTGTTTTAATCTTTGCCTCTCTATTCCCTGCCAAGGGAATTCTTGTTCCCCTTTTAAAGAAGGAGTGAAGCATTCACATTTTGATCATCCATCTTGAGTTTCATATGTTCTGTGCATCTAGGGTAATTCAAGCATTTGGGCTAATAGCCACTTATCAATGAGTGCATACCATGTGTGTTTTTCTGTGATTGGGTTACCTCACTCAGGATGATATTTTCTAGTTCCTTCCATTTGCCTATGAATTTCATAAAGTCATTGTTTTTGATAGCTGAGTAGTACTCTGTTGTGTAGATGTACCACATTTTCTGTATCCATTTCTCTGTTGAAGGGCATCTGGGATCTTTCCAGCTTCTGGCTTTTATAAATAAGGCTGCTATGAACATAGTGGAGCATGTGTCTTTGTTGTATGATGGGGCATCTTTTGGATATATGCCCAGTAGAGGTATAGCTGGGTCCTCAGGTAGTGCAATGTCCAATTTTCTGAGAAACCTCCAGACTGATTTCCAGAATGGTTGTACCAGTCTGCAACCCCACCAACAATGGAGGAGTGTTCCTCTTTCTCCACATCCTCGCCAGCATCTGCTGTCGCCTGAGTGTTTGATCTTAGCCATTCTGACTGGTTTGTGGTGGATTCTCAGGGTTCAAACCTTCTTTCTTAATTTAAAACTATTGGTTAAATAAAATTGGCTAAAACCAGTTACTAGAGGGATTAGAAGTGGGTGGTGTTTGATTATGTGGTTGGGGATGAAGAAGAGAGTGGCGAAGAGGTGAGGAGAAGGAAGAACTGGAAGGGAGCAGGAGTTTGCCATGAGGGGAGACAGACCTTTAGTTTGACTGACTGGCTGTTAATTTGTATTACTTAATTATCCTAAACAGTTTGTAATGACAACTATTAAAGGGACTGGGACTAAACTTGGTATTTTTAAATGGGTTGCATAGTTAAAATGCCTATCTAAAAGTTGAAACATGCATATATTATGCTGTAACAAAAATAATCTTAAATTGTGTATCAATAGATTAGATTTTTATAATGAAAACCTTAAACCTATATCAATATATTAAATTCTGTACCAGTGTCACAAAATAATGACCTTGTCTTTATATTAGTATACAAAATTCTCTACCAGTGTAAGATTCTGGCTATAAAATGTTATTTTAGTTAAGAGAGCTTTAACTGTAATTGTCTTAATTTCTAATATTTCTATATCCCTATTTTTCCATACCTAAGAAAGGATGGATGGATGGTTGGATGGATGGATGGATGGATGGATACCCCTTAGTCTAAGCTCCCTGTTTTGTTTCTTCCCTGTCCAAGACCATAATTATTTGTAATCATTCCTTAAAATAACAACATATCTATAATTCATAAAATAACCAAAACCATCCACCCCAACCTAAGGGACTGGGAACAATGGCCTTCTTACAACTGCTTCCTGCTGAATTAGCATGAAAAATTCCTTTTTGGGGGGTGGCAATAAGTTATTAGAATGGTTAGCCTTAAGAAACCTAGCTGTTTGTTGTCCAGTCTCTGTATGCTGAGCAAGTGTAGGCTTAAGTGAAGTCATGATTGGAACAGTCTGAAAAGCTAGACCAAGTGAGCTAGCTGTTCTGAAAAATCCTGGAAGCAAGTCTTCAAAGGAAAGAGCTTAGATGCAGTTGAGGTGGGATCAAGCAAGAGACTTGAAAAAGAACAATAGCAACAAAAACAGACAGGAATCTTACATGATAAAAAGAAGTTTTAGTATCCGTAACATTTCTTACTATTCAAATAAACTAGAATCTAGTACAGTCTGATCTTTGTGTCAGGTCTTTTTTTGTTAACAATACTTAATGGAATTTTAAAATTAAATTATCTCAGCCAGAATGCTTACCACATATTTTCTTATATCCTTACATTAATTTGACTTATCTCATTGATTATAAGTTTTCCTTATTGATTATGATTTTGCTCACGTATAAATTACTTTAAAATTTTCCTAATATGCCTTTTTAAAAGAACCTCTTATTTTTGGGTCTTTTCTTAACGGTATCATGCATAATTTCTACATTCTTCCTGCTCCCCATCATATACTTCGTGTTTCGAAGTTTCTTGTGAAATAAATGGAAAGAGGGATATTATTTAGGCAGTTTGCCAATTTCAGCAGTCACCTCAGGAAATGCTCTAATCAGATCTAATCTTCCCAGTTTGCAGACTGAGAAGGCTTCCTGGAGACTTGACATTTCCTGCCTGCACCAACAGCTTCAGAACACCTAGCTGTTCCTTTGCTCCCTCCTTCATGCCTGTAGCATTACATTTCTAACTTCTTAAACTTCCTGAGCTTTTGAGGTCTCCTCCAGACAAGAGCATGTTTTCTCACGTAACTAATCATCTATGGTTTGAACTTCTAGGAAAGTAGTTTTGCACATTTTCTAGGGCATCTTTTTTTTTTTTTTTTTAAGAAAAAATTCTTGAATCTACTGTTAATCATGTTAACTCCTTAAAAACAATTCTGTAATAGGAATACAGGAAATAATAATAATAATTGAGTGTACAGTTTATTCAATACCTTCTACAAAGAGAGTTTTCTTTATACTTCTAAAGTTAGAAGATTTTTATCATATTATCTTCTTCCTGTTTTTCTTTCATTGAGTTTACAGGGTGATTGCCATCCTTTTTAAGAATAGCTGTCTTTTGTTAAGTGACTTTTAAACATTGCTTAGTGCAAATTTACTTCTTCCTTAGAACCGTCATCATTCCTTCCCACTCGTTTCTACTAGATAGGTTGGTGGTTTTTAAAAATCACAATTTTGTCATGATAAGATGGGAATGCCAAAACTAGCTAACAATTCCTTGTTTTCATCTAATAATGAAACCTCCTTAAGTTTCAGGACACATGAAAGTTTTAGCAGTGGCATTAAGGTCTGTCAGTATTCGTGTTGTTTCCAATGAAATTTAATGAAATGTGTTTATAGTTTAGCTAGGAGGTAGCTAGTAGGAGGAAACTAAAAATAAGGAGAATAGAATTATATACATATATGAGATTTACAAAACCAATTGAATTATTTTAAAAAATGTGAATTTATATCACAACTTAATTTTTCATATCTCAAGAAACCTTTAATAAACCTTCTGTGTACCCTTTTTAGATATGTCAACATATTTTCCTGTTACTTTTTATTGTTTTACTTTTTTAATGTTTTGTGTTTTATATTGTCCTTTTTATTCTTTCTGTAATTCAGACTTTAAATAATTTTTATATTTATTATTTCAGTCAAGAATATTTACATTTCATTCAACTACTCAACAAACTTCTATTTATATTGTAGCAGGAATTCAACTACACAGTTTTTATAAAGTATACACACAAATAAATAGTCCTAGTACTTTTCGAAACTTTCCAGGAAGTGCTTTGAGTGGTGAAATTAGTTTACCAAGACCAAGAGTTTTCTCTCGGTCAGGAAACTATCTTTGCATTGTGCTATACAGAATGAGGTTCCATTTGTCAATTGTTGCCTTTATTTCCTGAGCAGTAGAGTTGTATGCAGAAAGTCCTTTCTGTGCCTGTATCATCAAAAGTGTCTTTTCTCCTAACAGTTGAGAATTTCAAGTCTTTCGTTAAGGTGTATGTTCATTTGTAGTTGATATTTGATGTGAAATAAGGATCTAATTTCATTCTTTTATATTCGTGTATTTAGTTTTCCTATCACCAGTTCTTGCAGGCATCTATGTCAAAAACCTGTCGACTGTAGGAGCCTAAACTTCTTTCTAGGCCTTTTCATAGTCTATTGATCTATGTATCACAACTTTTTTATTGTGTCTTGTTGCTTAATGTTAGCTCTTTTAGTATCCTATTGGTTGCTCTCATTCTTTGTCATTCCATTCTATTATTTATGCTGATATGTTTTAACTTTTTATTGATTCCTTGTGAATTTCACCTCATGTACCCCCAATCCCACTCATCTACCCATCCTTCCATATCTGCCCTCTGCACCCCCCACCAATCAAAACAAAACAAATAAATTTAAAAAAATATCTGGCTGGGGTATGTCACACAGGTGCCCAACAGCTTTACTTTAGTACAATGAATCACTGATGTGGTTCGATGCCTCCGACTTGTGCTACACTATCAATACTGGGTCCTCACCTGGCCTCTTCTCAGCTATCCTCTTGTTGCCCTGTGTTAATAGAGATCCTACAGCTTAGGTTCTGAGAACCAGCCCCTTCATACATTCCAGCAGTCCATAGATGGGGTGGCCCAACTTATAGCCCTGGATCTGGGCCTTGGTGGTGGTGGTGTTCTGTTCAGTCCATCAGCTCTCCCGCTTGTGGCTGCTAGCAAAAGGCAAGACTGGCTGGCTCTACCACCTCCTGAGCTCAAGCCATCTGGGCCGGCTTTTCAGTACTTCTGCTAGGGATGGGGCCAGCTCTCCTGCTCTTAACACCCATGAGGCCAGCTCTCTTTCACCAGCAAGGTTTGGAATCAGTTACCCCATTAGGGGGCAACTCTACTATGCTGCCCAGGGCAGATGTAGGGCATTCTCTTCTGAATGTATGCTTAGTAGAAAATTAGTATCATTGAATGGATGGCATGGGAATTAGCTACCTGATAAAATGATACTGTTTATTTATCAAGTGCTGGCATATGTAACATAAAAAATTTTCTCTTAAAAAACAAGGAGCAGTCAGTGTATGTATATGATATATAATATATATAAGTATATATTTATAATTTTAAGTGTTTCATATAAAATGTTTATATAAAACCATCTGTAGTGGTTTAAAATTATAACTGAAGTTTATTGGCTCTAAAAATGTCACTCAATTAAGCATAATCAACAGTGAAGATATGGGGGGAATGTATAAGATGTAGCAATAACTATATTTACTTGTTTTTATAGACTTTTCTTCAAAAGAACTAGAGCTCTTCATTTGTTCCTTTTCATCTTCCTGGCTTCAAATGTTCGTTGCAGAAGCAATCTTTAAAAAGCTGTGCTTACAGGGCCCCACTAGTGCGTGCACTGAGCCACTCTCTCTTCAGAAAATAGTAAGCCCTGCCCTACTCAGGGGTTGGTTTGTTTGGTTTCTTTTTCTAAGAAGTTAGTTCATGTGTTTTGTTTTAATTCTTCGTTATTTCTTGTAAGTAGGCAAAACACAAGTCAGAAATCTTCCAACACATTAAAGAACCAGTTTTGTTTTGTTTCTTGTTTTTGTTTTTGTTTTGTTTTTTCTCAAAAATACATTAGTGGGGCACTGAAGAGATGGTTCCATGTTAGTTAAAATCACTTGCTGTTCTTCCGGAGGACCCAGTTTCAGTTCCTAGCATGTATGGAACTTCTGACTTCAGGCACACTGGTGTGCACCCATCCCCTAGACAAGCACGCACACACGCACACACTTAAAATAAATAAACAATAAAAATAAATCTTTTCAGAAATAGATTTAATTATTTGAGGGAATAAGTTTAAAAAAATATTTTTGACTTTTGCCATAATATGTATTTTAAAACTATATCCAGAAAGTTTTTGGAGTTGATATTTGAAAAGGAAAACTTGGAAAGATGTAGCCTACGTACATGTATGTATGTATAAACTGCATTTGTTCTCATTCTCTTTGGTCTTGGCCATGCTAGATTCTGAGACCTAATGTCCTACCGCTTCTTTAGCAAATGCCAAATCCACTGTTTATTTATTGTGATGCCAGGCAAACTGCTTGGCAACTGTACTAGTAGAAGAATAGTTTCCCTCCTTCCATTTATTCTGGACTTAACTTTCACTTGAAGAAAACCAAAAATAGAAATACCAAGTTTTTTTTAATTATAAAAATAAAATTCTTTTAAGTATAAAAATATGCAAATCAACAAAAGTTCAATATGAAATTTAACCAAAAGGACTATCCTAAATGAAGATTAAGATTGAACTGGAAAGTATTATTTTCTAAAAGGTATCATCTACAAGGTATTGACAAAATAATTACATAGATAATTACACAGAATTGACATCATTAATATTTAATCGTGTTTGGAGAGGATCATGTAGCAACTTAGTTGTAAAATCAAGAAAAATAACCAGACTTAATAGCAAAGTGATGAAGTAATTCCTTTTACTTACTGTCTTTGTAGTTGTGATAATGTTATATTATTTTGCAACAGATAGATTCCTATTTACCAGTTTTGGGGAAAATGGACATACATGGGGCTGGAAAGATGCAGATGCCAAAAAAACTCTGCCAGCGGCCTTGCCTAGAGTCTCAAAGAGCGTTACTAATGCTGAACGGTGCAAAACAGAAACAAGCAGACGGTCGGCCAGAGTTCCTGTAAGCAGTGCTGTTGCTACAGCTGCACTTTGTCTTAGAATAGAGTCTTTTCTCTGAAATTCCTAGTACTTTAGACTATCTGGGGTATTCTCTGCATATGTTGATTGAAAGGAAACTCAATTCTGGACGTATAAATACAGAAGTTCAGTACTTTTCCTATAATGCAAAGACCATACTTCCTTCCTACTAAGTGCTTCCAGAAAGAAATAAAAGAAAGAAATCATGTCTATTTCACAAGAACGTTGCTCTGAAACAGAAAGTACCTCTTTTTTATAGATAGCTAAGGTTTTAGATGCATATGAAATGCTATACTTTCCCAAGATGGGAGACTTCTTGAATGGGAAATCTGGAGGCCTGCATTCTAATACAACTTTCAGCTCTATTTCCTCTACAAAATCTGATTTGGTTGGTTTCCTCCTTGCCCAACATTCCACACTCATTACCTTTCTACTGCGCAGGTGGAGATACAGACTAATAAAGTAAAAATTAATGCATCAGTATTTGTTCTCATGTAGTTGACATCATTTTAAAAATTGGAAAGCAGTGTGATTGAATGAGTAAGTGGGTTTAAGTTCAAAGCAGGATACATTTTAGAGGAGAAAAAATACTATCTTAATGTATGCTGGCATGACTTACTGAAAAACAAGCTTTTCTTGGTTTTCTTTTCTTTTCAGCGAGTTAAACCATGCTAAATGTTCCTCATCGTTGAAAAAGTTGAAGAAGAAGTCAGAAGGAGAATCGTCATGTTCAAAGGAGAATTGCCCCTCTTTGGTTACAAAGATGAATTTTCATAAAACTAATCTGAAAGGTACCTAAAGTATCTGACTAACATACTAAAACGTTTCATATTTGTAGTCAGTACTTGGAAATCTCACACATTTGCCCTAATGAATGTTTGAGCTTAAATATTGGGCAAGGTCCAGGAAGTACCTTAATGGACAATGTAATATTTTCTTGAACTCTCATGTATACCAAAGAAGTGGTCATTTATTAGCTGATGTAATAGAATAACCCTTCCTTTCTCACCCTCCCTTTCCAGATGCCAAGTGATGTGTGGTGCTCACTGAGCTCATTCCAGACTTGCCCTCCTTACTTTGCAATTCCACATCAACCTGGGCTGCTTAGAATCAGAGTCTTCTGATTTGAAAGTATAATTCATTCCTCATCTCTTTTCAGTCATACACATTTTGTGAACAAAGACTAAGGAGTAGGCTACGTGATATAGCTGTGTTAAGCATATGGACTCTTTTCTTGTAGGCACAGAGCCCAGACTGAAATGTGTTTGGCTTTTGGTTCTGACTGCACTAGAGCCTAAGTACCTAGTGGATGATATCACAAGAACAGTGCTGTAATAACCTCCTCTAGAGCCTTTTTAGTTAGATGTCTTATGACCTGAAAGTATGTAATCTACAAGAGGTCTCTACTTAGTAAACTGAATTGTTTGATTTATAAGTACTTCTGTTATAAACTGTATAACATGTATTAACTCATGCTATGGATTAGCTCATGAAAACAGTGACAGCAAATCTTTTATAATTGTTCCACGGGATAGACATTTGTATTTTGAGCCCATTTTGAGCTCAAAATATGAAGACTATTAGATGGAACTTCAGATATTCACTTTAAAGATCAATGTCTTATTTTTTTTTGTTTGTTTTATTGTTCAGAAGTAAAATGAATATGAATGACTTTAGGCTGAACAGCAGGAGTTGGGAGAGAAAGGAAATCGAGAAGTGGAGGAAAAACTTGAAGAGACTGTGTATGCATGTAGGAGAAATGTTCAGTAGAAGTTTCAGAGATAATCTGTAAAATTGAGTAGTATAGAAATATGCTACTCAGTACTGTGTATAGCAGGAACAAATGATGCCTATGCTGCATTTTGTTTCTATGTAGTCACAAGCGTTTCACCATTTTCCTTAATGCCAAATTGTGGCTTATGTTTTATTAACCTTAGTTCAAGGAGCAATTGGGAGTAGATAATTTTGGCCAGCAGCAACTTACTGCATTCCTCCAAGCAAAAACTGCCATTCTGTGTGCTGCTGTTATTCAGCTTTAAATGGTATTTAGGGATTTTTTTTTCTGTGTGTGCGTGCGTGTGTGTGTGTGTGTGTGTGTGTGTGTGTGTGTGTGTGGTGTTTATATTAAGATTCTTCCATTTCTCCCATGCGGCTGTAGCCAAGCCAGACAGCCTATTGAGAAGCAGCAAACCATCTGTTAATGGATTTGAAGTTCTGAATTATACTTGAGTATGTAGAGGCACTCGTGCTTAGCCAGAAACATTCATTTGAATTAAGCTATAAATGCTGTATAAGAAAGAGCCATACATTTTAGTGTAGATTCATGAATAAATTTAAGAGAGGGCAGTTGTACTTTAAAACTTTTATTGCTCCAAAACCAAGTATTTTTGGTGTTCTCTAATCATTTGGGGTTTTTATAGCAGGACTGAAGCTTTAAACCTTGAACTTGGAGAGACAATGCCTGCGTTAAAGCTTTCGTTGTAGAATGTCATTGCTTAACTGCTAACAGAACAGAAGCTCTGGATTGCTGGGGTTCTTCTCACCCCACCTCTTTTTTTTTTTTTTCTTTTTTTTTTTTTTTTTTTTAATTCAAGCGATGTTTAAACCAGTTGGAAGGGAAACCCTATAAATGATTGTCTGGCATGGGTCCAGATCTTCTAGTTCATGGCCTTTATTATTTTCTCCACTTGATATCTTGTCTTCTCTGGAATAATTTTTTTTTTTTTTTTTTTTTTTTTTTTTGTGATAGGGGAAACAGCTCTGCATAGAGTTTGCATAAAAAACCAAGTGGAGAAATTGATTATTCTTCTCTCTTTGCCAGGAATAGACATCAATGTTAAAGGTAAGTTCTCTAAGTCTTTGTTCTCTCATCCAGCATCTTACAATTTGTTATACAAAATAGCTTTATATCATATTAAGAAAAATCATTTAAGTAAATTTACCAAACATATTTTAAAAATAGTTACCAGCCTTCCTGAAATAATTCATTATGTGATTATTTATAGTTAATAATATAAAATGCTTTAGTAGCAATTTTCTGGTCATAGTCTACCATTAATGTTTTAAAATTGTTTCTTACTTATTTTCATTTTTAAATAGAAATAAGATTTCACTGAGTTCATTTTCACCAATGCTGTTTTCATATATGAAGCCCCTACAGAGGAATCGGATGGGACTTGCGGGATATCAATACTTTGCAACCAACAGTACTACTTCTGCCGTTTTAAAACTTGCCTTGATTTCTAATTTAGACAATGCTGGCTGGACGCCTTTGCATGAAGCCTGTAACTATGGCAACACAGTGTGTGTCCGGGAAATTTTGCAACGTTGTCCAGAGGTAGATCTGCTCACTCAAGTGGACGGGGTGACTCCTTTGCATGATGCACTGTCAAACGGACATGTAGAAATTGGCAAGCTGCTTCTACAGCATGGGGGTGAGTGCGTTTGTGTTAAATGGGCTTTGATAAATTATCCAGGATTTTGATGAATCCCTCGGAGGCAGCTAACAATTATATTTAAAATTCTGTAAGGAAAGCTGCTTTTATTTTATATAAAATAAGATGAAAAAGTAAAAACAAAAAGTCTCCTAAAATATAGCCACCTTGTATTAGTTGTTGTAAGAACCATTATATATATATATGTGCTGTTAAAACCTATTAGGTTCATGAATGAAAGTATATTTTTGTAGTTGAAGGTGTTGGTTTTAAATACTCCTTTAACTTAATGTATATGACTTCTTTGTGAACTGATAATTTCTTAAAGCTTGCTAATAAATGGATTCAGTGTTTCTCATGACTATTAGGCTTTCCATTCTTTTTTATTATACATGTAGTATATAACTGGCTAAGCTAATAATTGTCTTTATAAGACCTTCCTTAATAGAATATGGGAAAGATAGCCTAGGATATTTTCATTCATATTTACCATCAACTAAGTTGAAATTGGATTTTCAGGTAGTGTTGAGTACAGTACAAGGCTTTTGTGAAGAGGATTACTTAAGCTCCATACCATCTACTACTTTTTCTGGATTCTTTCAATTTTATCTTCAGCAACTCCCTTTTAAGTGACATTTGTGCATCTTAGCTATTACAAAATTTTATTTCAAAATATTCAAACTAATTTGTATTTTAAAAAAGAAACCCTGATAACTAGCTTGTAATATGAAAAATATAAACATTTGTGTGAATCTATTGGTTTTGTTTGTGTTAATTTTAACTTAGAATTTGATGTATTTTATGTTGTAAATAAAGCATTTTATTCTGCATAAAAACAAAAGACATATTCTCCATGTGTCTTTTTTTTTTCGTTTGAGTATATAAGAAAGCATGGATGTATTGCATAATGGCTTGAGGGACTTGGTTATTTATAGTCTTCTCCTGCCCCCTAAAGGCCTAAGTGTGTCTGTTTTACCAATACTGTTTCATAATTGATATATTTCTAGTTCTTCTACCTTCCCTTTTTGCTTTTTCTATTAAGTATTCTGTATTTTCTACTCACAGATTGAGTCTGACATGCAAGCTAATATTTGTTTCTGTATCAAATGGTATAAGTGTTTAATGGAATCCAGCTGATTGGTACAATGTACTAATAGATCAGCTGTGCTGATTTACCTAACATAGTAAGATAGTATGTGGGTTAGTCTATGAGCTAGGAGAGAAAACCCACTTACTTAGGTTTGTCAAGTCCATTGCTAAATTACATCTGTGTTATTTTGGTTGTTTGTGTTAGACTGTTTATTTGTTCACTTACTCAGTCAGACCCTGGGTTTGATGTTAACACTGTGGCAGCAACATCTATTCATTTCAAGACAGTCTGTCTTACAAGCAATAATTTTAAGAGTATACATTGCTAAAATTTTGTTTAATTCAGGTACTTGTAATGTTTTCCAAACAGAAGTAAGTTAGAATATTTTACTTTTGAGATGTAAACAATATAATAGATAATATAGTTTTCATTTGGAATTCTTTTTTTTTTCCACAAATATTCATCAGTCATGTAAGCCTTTACATGTGTGGTTATAATCATCATTAAGAGTTCTAGTACTTAATAGTCTGTTCTTTCTGATGGTACGTTATGTTATTATGTCTCCTGTTATGCTTTCATATGGCAACTTACATCCTTGTGAGTGACTTCATAAAGCATTACAGGCTGTGCTTGACACTGCTATACCTTGTTAGGGAAGGTTGTTTGCACTTGTTAAGTCACCCTCTAGTACTTAGAGAATGACCTTGAGGCCTGAGCACTTCAGTACTTTGCAAGTACTAATCTGACATAGTCAGACCTTTTCAGTTTGGTTTTGGTTTGAGTTTAATTTAGAAAATTAACGTTGAAGTTTTTATGACTCCCTTGCCCTTATGGAGAGTAAACATTAGAAGGATAAAATGAAAACTGTAATGTATCTGTGCAGGGTCTTTATAGTTTTCACACTGCCAGGTTGTTAGTCAGTAAAGGAAAAGAGACTTGTTTTTTCTTTTTCCTAAGCTTCTGATTAATGCATTTTATTAATTTCTTCTGAGAGTACTGCAATTCTTGTTTTTAATTGGCAGCGGGGAACATTTTTAAAGCTGTTTTTACTAATCATAGTAGACTATGTTTGAGCAAAATTCATTAGACAAGTGACTAGAATTTTCAGTTTGTAAACACACCTTTATTGGTCTGTATGGAAGTTACAGTATATGTAGGCAGCTAATCATTAGCAAATATGATGATAAATCCTAGAAGGCTTTTACTTTCTGGTGTGGGGGAAGAAAGCAATAGTTAACCTAGCAAAATAAAAGTGTTTTACTATTAACGTTTTACACTTTCTTTTTCACAGGCCCAGAGCTTTTACAGCAGAGGAACTCTAAGGGGGAGTTGCCCTTGGATTATGTGCTGTCCCCTAAAGACAAGGAAGAACTATTTGCCATTACAAATATAGACGATACAGTGGACAACTTTCATGCTAAGACACAGAAACATTTTTATCACCAACAACTGGAATTTGGTTCATTTTTACTTAGTAGGATGTTGATTAGTTTTTGTTCAATATTTGATTTATCCTCAGAATTCATCCTAGCTTTCAAAGGGTTAAGTCATCTAAATGAGTTGCTTATGGCATGCAATACTGATACAGAACCCACCAGTGCACATTCTGACTGGCTACTAGATCTTTATGCTAGGAATATAAAGACATTAAAGAAGCTCCCAAGTGTTCTTAAGGAACTGCCTGAGAATCTAAATGTATGTCCTGGAGTTCATACTGAGGCCTTATTGGTGACACTGGAAATGATGTGTCAGTCAATCACAGAGGTGTCATAATGCCAGAAAGTATGAGTCAGATTTCTAAACATGCAACATGCTTTGTCACCTAATATATCCATAGCTTATGGAAAAATAATTAATTTCAGTTATTCACTGATAGCAAATTTTCATAGCACTTAAAAAACATCTACAGATCTAAAATGCAGGCTCAGGATTTAACTGAAAAAGAAACAATAATAAAATGAAGTAGTTTTGTTAGATATCAAATGCTTTCACTAATTTAAAAAAAAACTTTCTTCTTCAAATATTTATTTATATTGTATATGTAGAGAATAATTTAAATATTTTTTCAAATCAATATGCCCTTTCCTTTGAGTGCTATAGATCTTAAAATCATGGCAAGGATATTCATGGAAATGTGTATCTATATACTTGTAAAAGTTGTTTCTTCTTTTTAGGCTAGTGTTTAAGATGCATTTGCTTTTATGTGTTTCTAAATAAACCTTTCTAGTACTTTAAATTATGTTTCCTAGTCTTTAAGTTTTTAAATGCTAATGAACTACACAATCCAAGAGTTCAGGTCTATTATCTGTTGTATTTTAGCAGAACATGCATGAAGCAGGTTTCTGTTTGCTTAATCAATCTATCAGTGGAAACATTTTGCCACATACTAAGTTTTACTAACTTTTACAATTAAGTTGGCTGTGAAATAATACATCTGAGGCATTTGCAATTTTAATTTACAGTATGAATTTTCAGAGTGGTATTTTGAGTTTTTTAATATAAACTAATTTTGATATATAAGCTATTTTTTATATAAACTACTAGTTTATAACTTAGAATGTGAATATTAACCACTTAAAAATTGTAGTTCCTTCACTGAAGAGTAAGTTATATATTGTGTTACACATGGAGAAAAATTACAACTTACATTTAAATGTTATATAATTACTGATCCAACAGCAATCAGTTTGTTAAAGAAGCACACTTCAGCTTTGATTCACAAATGGAACTTTCAACAAGATAGAGATGTTCAGTACCTTGTTACTGGATTTATTATAATCCAAATAAAAATTAACTACCTCTGTTTCTCCACTCTAATAAAAATTAAGATTCTTCTGTTAAAGTTTTACATATACTGTAAGAAATAGCATATAAACTTGTTTTTATTGGTTACTTACTTAATCTTTCAAAGTATCAGAAAACATGAATTGTTAGTCACTGGGAAGGCGGAGTTGGGGGAATGACTGAGTTTGTAGCCAGACTAGACTACATACTATGATCCTGCCAAGAGAAAGAAAAAGGACACAGAAGAGGCAAAGTGGGAGGAGGGGAGAACAAAGAAAGACACAGGGAATGGCCATTTAATCTCACATATGTAGGCATGTGAGTGAGTAAGCTAACACAAACCTGAGCATGGCTTGGACACAGGCAGTGATCATCTTTGACTAGTTAGTTTTAACCAAATTACAAACTGAAAGTTTGCTTGGAACCAACTTACCTTTTTTTTTTAACATTTTTCTTTGTTTTTGCTTTGTATGTATCAAATGGAGATATATATTCATCAAGCAATATGTATAATGCAATGCCCTGAAACACAAAGATGCCTTGTAGGTTTTTCCCTGTAAAACACTGTTGTTTCACAAGCACAGGGCACTATGTTCCATGCTAAGCGACTAGCATATGGTGTACTTTAGCCTACAGTGAAGCACTTCAACATTCTAGTATTCTTCTGTTTCTATTATTTGTATTTTAGAAAATATAGTGTTGCCTTAAACCTATCTTAAAGGTCAAAAAGGAAGTTCTAAAGAATTAAAGTCCTTGAGTATTAACTTTAAATTGGAAATTTTTATCCCCAATTTATTTTTTATTGTTAAGAATTGTTTTCACTATCCTGGGTTTTTTGTTTTTCCATATGAAATTGAGAATTGCTCTTTCCATGTCAATGAAGAACTGTGTTGGAATTTTGATAGGGATTGCGTTGAATGTGTAGATTACTTTTGGCAGCGTGGCCATTTTTACAATGTTAATCCTGCCAATCCATGAGCATGGGAGGTCTTTCCAACTTCTGAGATCTTCAATTTCTTTCCTCAGAGACTTGAAGTTCTTGACATACAGATCTTTCACTTGCTTGGTTAGAGTCACACTGAGGTATTTTATGTTATTTGTGACTATTGTGAAGGATGTTGTTTCCCTATTTTCTTTCTCGTCCCGTTTATCATTTGAGTAGAGGAAGGCTACTGGGGAGAGTGGGCAGCCTGGTCTTGTCCCTGATTTTAGTGAGATTGCTTCAAGTATTTCTCCATTTAATTTGATATTAGCTGTTGGTTTGTTGTATATTATTTTTATTATGTTTAGATATGGGCCTTGAATTTCTGATCTCTCCAATACTTTTTACATGAAGTTGTATTGTATTTTGTGAAATGTTTCCTCGGCATCTAATGAGATGATAGATGACAGATTTTTCAAAGTTGCAGCCGAAAACAGTGCTGAGTTATGCCATTCTTGTCCGTGTCCTTTCAAAGTAGATAACACAGCTCCATGGGATTGCTGAAGTGAGAAAAAAACTAATCTGTCCGTAGTATCACTAACAGTCAGAAAAAATTTACTGAGTTGTTATGATTTATCTTTCCTCAGTTCAGTTTATTGGCAGTTGTTAGAAGGAACTTTTTGGAAGTTTAGTTCCACTATACAAAATAGTGTTCTGTGTATATATTTTCTGTAGTTTACTACAAATGACCAGACAAAATTGGTTCTTTTAGTGTAAAACAATGGCAAATATTGTTTTGAATTCAACATTTTTTGAAAAACTAACAAGCAGTATACTTCTCAAGAGCTGACTATAACAAGTGAAAAAAGGCTTAACATATGAGAAGATAAATTAGAATTAAACACATTCTGATGTGCTTTCTTAGATGCTATGGGAAGAAAATTAGTTTTGTATGTTTCTGGAATTTTTAGTTATTTTACCCTACTTTTTAAATTGAAACACTGAGTTTGATAGTATAATCATTTGATAAGTATTACTGTGGCAATTTATTTTAGAATAAATGGGCAGTGGATGGGCTTTTGAAGTCTTAGTGCTCATTCTTAGACAAATATAAATACATTAATGCTAGAATACTTCCATAAATACTAGAAAATATGTGTGCTTTTCTTGTTGGGGTTATAGGAAAATGAACAGCTTTACATGAAAATAAATTACTGATGCCCTATGCTGGTGGTAACCTAGGTAAGAGCTGTCAGTGCTGCTCCTTAGTCGGTAGGAAGCTGTCTTCATTGGCTGACCTGAGGAACTTACTGTGGCCAGCATTTGTTAGGCAGCTTCCTCACCAGTTGTATTTCATACTGAAGTGGACCCTAAAATACTCAGAATAATAATTGGTTTTGGATCAAATGTGGATTGAGTTAGGAAGGTAAGTTTCAGCCTTATTGGAAATTGCCAGTTTACTATTCCATGTAAATCAGATTATGTTACCAGAAAATCCAAGTTGTGGGTTAAAATGAATTGCAGAAGGGAGAGATATTCTGATACAGGTTTGGAAATTATCAGGTGCTAAATTTCTTAGGAAAAGTTAAGTTGGTTCTGAGAAACTTTCAGTGTATTGGACATCCTACTGAAGGAAGACTTAAAGGAATATTTCATAATACCTTAATGTCAATAATCATTAAAAATTGCTCTTACAGTAAATTCTGATCTTACAAAACATATAGAGTTATACATTTAATTCCTGATTCTAGTTTGAGAATACAACCAACATAAATATGTCACTTTTGTTTGTTAAGATGTGAAGTTGTATAAATTATTAGGGAAAAAAACTCCATGAAATTGTTTGAATAAAAGCTTAGAAATTTACAAATATAAGTGATTAACTTTCTTCAGATTATGGTTTGTTTGGGAGGTTTTTATGTTATAAGCTGTTTATCATTGCATATATTTGAAATCATTGTAGCTTCTTTAAAAGCAGTTATATATAATTTTGATTACAAATGAATTTACATCAGCCTGTTTTTAAAGGTTTGAACTGAGTACAACCCTTAGTCCTAAATATGAATGATTTTTTTAAATGGTAGTTTTGCTGTTGAAGATAAAACTATATTTATATCTCTTTAAGGTGAATACAGTGAAGTCTTTCTGGGTTTTAAAAGTGCTATCTTATTAATAGAAAGCAACAGTATTATCAGTGACTAGTGATTCAGTAATCATAATAAAAGGTGTATGTTATTTATCTATAACATGGAACATTGGGATATATTGCCCTTAACTAGTGTAGGCTCAAGAAAGCCGCATTTTTAAGCATCTCTACTTACTTCTGTGCAATTATAATTGAAATATTTTCTCCTTTGAAATATTTTTCCTTGGTAAATCTGATCACTTTTCTCCAAATACCAGATTGCAAGTGAACACTTGATGATAAGTAGTGATTATTGATAGGAAATGGATTAGTACTTTGGACTATAAGATTTAATTCTGTCAAAAAGAGAAACTCAAACTATATTTAGCACTTCCTGGGGAGGTTGTCTGCACTGACATGGAATCTGGTGTCCAGCTTTGAATTGTCCCATCATTTCTTCTTAGTAGACGAACTGAAATAGCCACTGTTTCTCCATTCTTTTGTTCCCAATCATGTTGGGGGAGGAAATCATTAATCTTAAAGTGGTGAATGGTGTAAGAACTTAGTTTGCTCTTAAGTGACTTTACAACATCAATATCAGGTCAGGAGTGGTTTATGTCTGGATGCATGGTGAATGTATAATGAGTTTTTAGTTTTCTTGGGAGGGGGGATATATATGTTGGGTATCTAGCTTTCCCTTAAAAAAATGAACTTTCTGGTTCACATTGTTTCTCTTTGACAACATTCATGAAATTACTGGTTATTAAATAGAATTTGGTAAAATTAAGATGTACATTTTTTAAAACTTCATTTAAAAACTTAAAGACAAATTGAAAAATAGAAATCTGAGGAAGGAAATAGGGGAAATAATTGAGGAATATTCGACTAAAGGGATGAATAAAGGAAACCTCTCTAAATGTTGTTGAATATACTGATTGAATATACTGATTGAATACACTGACTGAATACACTGATTGAAGTTACTCACTACTCAAATCAGACAGATGTCTCAGTCAGGGTCCTATTTCTGCACAAACATCATGACCAAGAAGCAAATTAGGGAGGAGAGGGTTTATTCAGCTCACACGTCCACATTGCTGTTCATCACCAAAGGAAGTCAAGCAGGTCAGGAAGCAGGGATGTCAGCTACTGGCTTGCTTCCCCTGACTTGCTCAGCTTGCTTTCTTACATAGCCCAGGACTGCCAGCTCAGGTCTTTTACAAGCAGACATAGCTGATCTAAGGAAGTTCTTTTGCCCAGAGAACAGCATTCAACAATGGCTGTAATTTAAAATGCAAATATAATTTATAAATATAATATTTCTTATATTTAGCAGTGCAAATAGATGTTGAGGCAAATTCTGTCTGTCCAGATACCTTGCAACATTTGCTTCAAAAATCTCTGAAAAACAAGGAACATACTAAAAATACTTCTATACAAGAATTGGATGTTCACCATGCCAAAGGTACTGATTTTGTACCATAGTTAGGGCTTCATGAATAGCCCTGTTCACACACACACACACACACACTCCCCAAGTGAAGTGCCATTAATGAGTATATGCAACCAGGACCCTACCGTGCAGCTCTCAACTCAGAAAAAAGATTTACATAAAATGATTAATTTCTTTTGTGTTTAATGCAGTGAATATGTAGTCAACATTACTATTGAACTAAACATCTGAAATCTTACACAATGAAATAAACAAAAATTAGTCATCTGTTAATGGTTACATCCACTAGGTACATCCAAGGTTATAGAATGTCAGGCTTATAGACATTTGAATAGACATTGTCAGCACAGAACATAAATCTCACAGGTATAATCAGAATTTATACCAAATTAATGAGCTCATCAATAAACTATGTATTAGGTCAGCTTCATAAAGTATGTTTTTGCAACAAACAGTGATGGAATGCATTTTAAACATGATACACTAAATAGAGCATATTGAGGTCAAAGTCTTTCTGTAGAAAGGGAATTTAGTTGACATTCTTCCAAGCATAGTATATAAACATCAAAATAGTTCTATTGTAAGAAATATTTAACAACATATTTCTAAAATAAAAATACTTTAAAAATCAGCTTCGATGAGATTTAAAGAATCTTTAAATTCAAATATATATTTCTGCTTTTCTACATTTTCCAGCACAACCCCAATCCACCTCACCCTGGTTATTTATTAATAGCAATTAATAAAATAGTGCAAAACATTGTCTTCAGCAATTTCCACTGAGTCTCATTCCTCTAAAAAGTCAGTGAGGACATTCTCACCAACCAAATTTCTTATCTCTGCAGAGGTATGTTCCTTTGATAGACCCCGTTTTAGGAATGCAATTTGAAGTATAGAGTGTGGTTAGTGAAACATTTTTAATGGAAACTGCCTTACAAGCAGTTTATTTTACAAAACAGATTTTCATGCATTATCAATGATCTTCCTTCATAAATGATGTAATGAAAACACTGGCCTTTCACTTAGCCAACTGCATTCTCCATTAAAACTCACTAAAGACAAAACTCAGTATGCATTGAAGTCTATCAGTAGAGGACACTTAAATACTACATTTTTAAATGCACAAGGGCATAATTTGATACCAAATACAATAGGGATTTAGTTTGCTAGTATTTTTTGAGAATTGGCTTGATAATTTGCTAAACACAGTAATATAATTATAAAAATCCTGATACTCAATCATTTATAAACCTGGCAGTATTTATTTAATATAGTTCTGGAGAGATTTTAAGGTTTTAGATGGAATGATAGAAGGCTTAAAAGTCTTATTCATAGACTCTCAGATTCTCTTAAGGGATTGTGTATGTATGCAGACAGGAAAAGATATGAATGTACCTGTAGCTTAAAATCAGCCTTAGCCATACATAATTTATTTACACAGAAGTGAAAGTCAGGATTATGTTAAATTGAAGTGCAACATTTCCATTATTCAAGCTATGGGATTCCCCCCCCCCATTTGTAATGTATAAACATAAAAAGAAAAAACACTAATGAATTACTTATCAGATAAGAAATAGTTACATTACAAAAAAAAACCTAAAGATCAAATCAGCATTTAGGTTTTATGGAGGGTTAACCAGAGCACAATTGAGCATTTAATCTGATATTCTGGTTCTTTCTTTTGTGATTGGAGAAATATACATCTTCCAGTTTTATAACCATTGTTTTATTTTACTTGGTTATGTTATTAGCTGCAGCTAACAAGGTTTCCACACTCCACTAGCTAAAATCCCTTATCAAGTTGAGTCTGTACAGGAGAAGTATATTTTCAAAGACATATGCCTTTTGTACACTATTTACAAATGTTCTTGACCATGATAAAAAGGTAAAATAAATAAAAAGCAGAAAGAGGAAATGCTGCGTAGCCTGACGATTTTTTTTTTTCTTTTATCTTCCCAAACATGCTGGTCTCCTCGGTGCTGGGAACAGACTAGCCAAGGTTGTTTTTCTTCCTTTTATACGGGCTATGAGAATGATCTGGTTTCAGTTCTTGATATTGCACCTGTTTAAACAGTTCAGAAAAAGACCAGTCAGGTGGCCACTTCCCGGCAAGAGAAGGAAAAGCTAAGGAGTGAGAGACTGCCTTGGGGCTGGGGAGAGGACCGCTGTAGAAGCCTAGTGCAAGCTCCAACTGGTACTGATAACACGGGCTAGAGCTGGAGTCAGAAGGGAAATCCTGCCAGGAATTGCCTGAGGCCCTGTGCGAACTTTGCTAAAGAACTATGACTTGTTACTGACCATAACACAATACAATGAAAGAAAATCTATATTTTTGAAGACCTGAATAATGGTTCTTTCAGGGTTTTTTGTTGTTGTTTGTTTATTAATTAAACAGTCTTGATTTTCATCTAGACAAGAAGTTCTCAACATGTAGGTCATGACCCCTTTGGGGGGATCTAACAGGCTTTTCATACACATATCAGATATCCTGCACATCAGACATTTATCTTACAATTCATAGTAGCAAAATTACGTTTACAAAGTGGCAACAAGATAACTTTTATGGTTTGGGTCACTACAACATGAGGAACTGTATTAAAGGGTCAAAGCATGAGGAAGGTTGAAAACCACTGATCTAGCCCATTGTTGTATATATGAAATGAAAAACTCAACTGAAACTAATGTAAATTGCTATCACTAAAACTTGTCCTGAAAACTGTGATTAAAACCTTTATTTCACTTTGAAAACAATTCATTTACTATAGGTTAACACCAAAGTATTTCAAACAATTTATGAAATGTTATATTTCAAATGTAGATGTTTCTCCCTCATCTAAAATATATATTACCATTTATCTTTAAAATGTATTGAATGCATGTGATATACACAAATAACCACCCATTTTGCTTCTGCCATCTACATCAAAAATTCCTATTTTTTCTGCTTACATCTTGATGATGCCACTTCACAAACTCAGCTGGACTTGGGTTGAAGTTCTTTTTGAAAGCCACAGGAGTTCCTTATGCGATGACTTTCAATTTCCTGTTTTCTGTTCTTTATAGGTTTTTCTAGACTAATGCCAAGTTGGTTAAAGTATTGCCAAAAATCTGCATTGGGCTTTAATAACTTTACCTGACCTTCTATAACCATTACCATTCAAAGAGTGTAAAGTTTAAAACCCAGTGTTACACTACAGGTCAGAAAGACAGTAACAGTGAGCCATACATACCACTTGTACATCTGAAGGAACTCTGGAAAGGAAGTCAAGTAGTTCATTGTTATCAATTGCATATGGACTCCGAAGCTTTTTTGTAAATTTATTAATTCCTAAAAAATGATATTTCAAACATTATTGAGTTCATTATTGAGTGTGGAGTTAGGTAAAGCACATTTCTGGAGAAAGTACTATAGTGATTTGAATATTACGCGTGCTAACCCTTATCCTTGACAGGATAACGTAGTACACCACTTACCTCCAACTTTCCCAACGGAATTGTTGCCTGCTTTTTGTCTTTACATTGGATTGGCTTCTTCCCAGTAGGTGAAAACAAATAGGGGTCCCTAGAAGGAACTGAGAGTACCTTGCCTTACCAGATCTCAGGGATAAAGTCCCTGGATTTGCCTTCGTGCTTTAGCCAGGATGAGACTTGTCTGCTTGCATTTCTGGATTGAAACTGTTAGGTAATTTCTTTATCTCCTCTTTTCCAAAGGTATATACTTTAGGGGGAGAAGGTGTTGTTGTTATAAAGCAAGCTAAATGTTTACAAGTCACATGACTATGATGATGCTTGGTTACTGTTTGTTTAGGTTAGAATGAAAAAGATACTGCCATAAATTTTTGGGAAAAAGTTTTCAGGTTTGCACGAAATCAACACAGTGGAAACAGGATTAAACTGGGACATCTTAGTTCTCAATGAATTTCTTTTTTTTTTTTAAAGATTTATTTATAATAAAAGTATACTATAGCTGTCTTCAGACATACCAGAAGAGGGTATCAGATCTCATTACAGATGGTTGTGAGCCACCATGTCATTGCTGGGATTTGAACTCAGGGTCTCTGGAAGAGCAGTCTGTGCTCTTAACCACTGAGCCATCTCTCCAGCCCCTCTCAATGCATTTCTACAGAATGAACTTCTGTCATTTTGGCCTAAGTCTCTTTCTAGCCATGTGAAACTTTGTGGCCTGGGTTTCTTGTTAACATTTCAGCAATTACCTACCATTAAAAAAAATGTTTTTTGTATTTTTTATTGGATGAAACAAGGCTCAAGCACATTCTGTAAAATAATCTTTAAGGCAACTAGCCATTAAGGCCACACAGGTTACATAGCCAGATTTCTGCCTTCAGTTTCAGAGAAGCTGGGGAAGGTCAGTTGGGGAGGGGATCATCACCACATGGCAGTAGAGATAGTTCTGCAAGTCTGACTTTAGATACCTGTGGTTATTCTCTGCCCAAAAGTCACCAATGAAACCGGATCTGCATTCAAGGTCAGAGAAATGAATGAAACAGCGATATTAGTGATTATAAAGACTAACAGGGTCTACCAAAGAGGAGAGTGTAATGTGGGCCGAAAGGAAAAAACAGGGATCTGGTATTGTTGTTGCTGCTGTTAATTATTTAAGTGTGTATGTGAGTGTGTATGTATGTGCATCATGGCCCTCCAGAGGTTAGAATACAAATAGAGCCTTGGGTCCCTTGGGACTAGAGTTGTAGGCAATTGTGAACCATTGTGTGGGTGCTGGGAACCAAAACTCTATCTTTTGCAAAACCATTGTTTTTAACTGCCAAGCCATCTATCTCTACAGCCCCCAAACCAGGAATCTTAAAACTAGATAGAGACTACTGATCTCAATTCACTTTTCTTCTAGTATATCTCTTTAAACAATTGTGGGGCAAGGAAAGGAAAAAAAGTCTTGACATGGTTCTGTTATTTACAATACATAAGCATTTTTTCATGTTAAAGCCCATGTTTAGTCTAATTTTTTTAAGTTTAGCAATCTTTAATTCATGTGTACATTGATAAGGGGTAGATAGAAAATATTCCTGTATGATAGGGAATCATAAGAACTGAAGAGTGGGTCTTCTAAACCAAAACTTTCACCAAAAAAGAAAAAAGAAAAGGAAAATTCAGTTTCAGTTCTACAGAATTGTGACTCTGAGCACCTGCTGAGTGGGTTCCAGGGTCAAAGGTACTGTTGGAAGCATGTGGCAAAGTTACATTTTCTAAAAGCTTTCTTGCTCATCAGGCTTCTGTTGTTCCTGAGGAGCCTGTAAATGCAAGTTAGTCTTTTCCCAAGTTCTAAAAGTGACATTTTAAACAGGCAGCTAGTAACTCGTTTATAGATATTTCCACAAGATAAAAACCACAGCAAAAATCTATTGTCCTAAACGTACCAAATAGTTTAAAGTGCCTCTGTTGGTGAAAATAAATCAGACAAATCTAGATATCTAGACAAAGTTACACTTTGATATATGAAGAATCTTTACCAGTTCATGTTTATAGTATGATGGCAGCTGTGACAGGTAAGAAAAATGCGTTTTCCAGGTGAACCTAAATCTTTATGCTGCTGTGATTTTTAACTGACTGTCTCTTTTCATCATGGAGTACCAACATGACTGTAAATACAGAGAACTACTGACGATATAACTCACCTCTTAAAAACAGTTTGTTCTTAGCTGCTAAACAGATGTTTGTGGCTGTTGTTGCTTAAAAGCTTTACTTACCCCAGACAAGAACAATGTATCTCAGTGGGATGAAGTACAGAATGGCCGTGAACACACAGAGGGCTACAATGGCCAGCCAGCTTAAGAACGGGACAGTCCAGTTGAAAGTACTGAATAGAAAAGTAAGAAATCAGTAATGTGAACACTTCACACTTCTAAACTATGGCAAAAAGAAATGTGTCCTGGACTAACAGTCACAGGACATAGGGAGTCATAGCCTGTTCAGTTCACAAACACAGGGCTCAGGCAAAGAGTTTGCCAGCAGCCTCACCAAGTTCTCCCCGGGGTTTCACAGTCTTGGGGTACCTTCCTATACAGTACAAGTACCTTTTCTTCTACTAAAACTAGTACTTGCGTCTTTTTTAATGTTTATACGTAGGGATGTTTCAGGACCCACCATTCATCCTCTTAAAAAGTCCATATTCCCATGTGAGAATAAGATGCTTACAATAACTGTGGGTGCAACTCTTAGAGCATTGTGTGAGACTTGAATTTTACAATTCTTTTTAGGAAGATTCAATTTCTGTTCAGCTTTGTCTAAATGGAGCTAGAAACCATAAGATGGATAACTTTATGAAATGCATTTGCTATCATTGTCCTTGCTTAGAAATGTATGGGTAATTAAGAAATAAAGCCAGTGGTGCCTGCTCTTCTCCTTTTGGTGCTTTTAGCAAAGAAAAGCATGGTCTATAGTGAATTTTTAGGATAAGCTATGAAAAAGGAGTGCAAACCGGAAGCAGTTGATAGCAGGACAGAGCTAATGTGTCTTCATTGTCACCATGGTGCTGGTGACTGACAACAGGAAGGGCTGGGATACAGAACTTTTAAGATGGTATTGGATATGTATGCTGACAGGAACAGACTCAGGAACCGTGTACAGGAGTTACAAGAAGAACTGATTTGCCATATTAACTCACTCCTGGAGACTGACAAACTAATAAAGAGAGGGAGAAGGTAGCAGATCCTGGTGTAGATGAGGTGTTCACATGTAGCAACATACAGTGTGGCATATACTCAGTAACAGTGTGCACTAAATTTATGGTTTCATGCTGCACTTTAGTGATAGGAAATGGGGTAAGGGAATATTATTAAGAGATGACAGACTGAAGGAGAAAAAAGGATATGACTTAGTCTTTAGAAGTCTGAGACAGTTGCATAGAGATGAGTTCAGAGGTAAAAAGATGCTTTGTATATATAGTACATACTAAAAAGTTGAAACTCAGCACCTATGCATAAGTAAAAATTCATTAAATGAAAAATATACAAAATAAAATACATTACCCTTTGCAACATGAACAGACCAGATGATGACTCAAACCTTTGGTTTAAATAATTTATTCCCTTTAAATTCTGTGTCCAACGATATATGTCTGCAGAATACTATTGATCATGAATAATAAACAAGGAATATATATGAAACTCAGAAAAGTACAGGCTTGTACTGAAAAAGATCAGCCTTTCTTAGATAGTTATTAAAATGTTTATAGACCAGTCATCAAATAGCCGTGGTACTTCTTGATCTAACAGTCAGTTACCATCAATACACTACTTATTTTTTTTAAAAAGAAGTATTTCCTTCAGGAGGTGTGTTAGGAGCCAAGCATGCTGGCATATTCCTGCAATCCCAGAACTCTCTTGTTGTCTCTGTGGATCAAATATTTCCTAAAATTGCTTTCCCTAATAGGAGACCCAATCTTGAATCAGCCTGGTTGTCCTTGGACTCAGGCTTTTTATAATTTTGCTTTTGTTTTTGTTGAGGCGGGCCCTCAATACATAGCTCACAGTAAGCTCAAACTCATCCTTTCTTGAGATAGAGGCTGGAGAATAAGGAATCCAAGGTCATCCTTGGCTACATAGTAAGTTCAAGGCCAGCCTGGTATTTATGAGATACATGAGACACTCTCCCAATAAAAGTGGTAGTAAGTAAAATTATCTAAAATAAATCATGTAAGCTTAAGAATATAAATGTCAGCTGGGCATAATACACATCTTTAATCTTAGCATTGGGGAAACAGGTAAGTGAATCTCTGTGAGTGCAAGGCTAGCCTGGTCTACATAATGAGACCCTGACTAAAACAATCTGGTTCCTTTCCTTTCCTTTCCTTTCCTTTCCTTTCCTTTCCTTTCCTTTCCTTTCCTTTCCTTTCCTTTCCTTTCCTTTTCTTTCTTGTGTCTGTCTGTCTGTCTGTCTGTCTGTCTCTGTGTGTGTGTGTGTGTGTGTGTGTGTAGTTGTCCTTAATTGTACATTATATCTCAATGAAACTTATTTTTTTCATCAAATGGGGAGTGTGGTGGTGCATGTGTTTCATCCTAGCACTTGGGGGACAGAGTCAAATGGTTTTCTGACTCCCAAGCCAGCCAGAGCTACACAGTGAGAATTTGTCTCAACAATGAAAACAAACACAAAAAAACATACACACACAAACAAACCCCATCTAGCACATGAAACATAAATGGAGCTGGATTGTCAGCTCATGGTAAAGAGCATTTGTTCTTGCGGAGGACCCAGTTCCCATTCTGAGCACCCACATGATGGATCCCAACCATCTGCAGCTCCAGTCCCAGGGAATCCAATGTCCCACTGGGACCTCCATGGGCACAGGCATACACAAAAGCATAACAATAAATAAATCTTAGAAAGTACTTTTAATTTCAAAGGATTCTACAGTTCAAACTTTCTATGTTTTTCCTAAGTGATGAAATGTGGATTATTTCTTGATATTAAACTTGGATATAATTAGACCTGTACAGTACAGGTATGTTTATTACATAAAATCTATTAGGTCAGATTGTTTTTCTACCATGACGACATATTCTTTTTAGAATAAAGTTAGTATGAAAAGGGCACCCTAAAATTAGGATAGTGTCATTTCTTCAAAGCTACAAGCATGGTTTCTTTCTAATCAATCTGTTCCAAATTTCAGGTAGGAAATTGACAGAACTATCATAAACCCAAAGACTCAGGAAAACAAAATAAATTACAGCAAACAACACTAGAGCATTCAAGAGTGCCTTGTGCCTGACAGCATGTAGCATGTCATTCTAAGAGACAAGGAGACCCTCCCAGAAAAGATCAGGCTTCCCACACCAGCACCACTTACTTCTTTACCCTTTCCCCAAGGGAAGCCGCTTCATCTAGGATGTTCTGGACACTGACACACACTTCCTGGATGGCATAGATTTTATTTATAAATCCTTTTTTTTCACCATCCTAAAATGGAATAAAAAATTCTGAATGAGTAAAAGGTTCTTGCTTTATTCTTTGGACTGTCCCTCTCTTGTATTTTTAATGTTAAGTAAGCTTCATCTCTACACTTACACAAATGGATATTTGGAGCTCCTGAAAGTTTCAGAAAAAAAAAAATGACACACGCAGCAATCAAGAAAGTGCACATCAAGAAAGCTGAATTCTATTGCTCTTACCCTGATGGACAGAAGCATGAAAGGAGAACTATGGGCAGTGTGCAGGTATAAAAGGAAGACCTGTCAAACCTGACAAGACCCACTTAGCAAACCCAGCCTCTCTCCTCTTCACCAACTTCCCTCTCTTTAAAATACGTAGTCCAAGTGCCATGGAACGTATTGTGTAGTTAAGCATGGCTTTAAACCCTTTGTTCTATTCTACTCTCCTAAATGGTAGCACAACAGACATGTGCTATCACACCACAAAGTTTTATGTAGTGCTGGAGATCAAACTCAGGTTTTTGTGCATTATGGGGTCAGGGAGCCATGAGACAGAGGAGCTG
Source organism: Rattus rattus (assembly GCF_011064425.1). Lineage (NCBI taxonomy): Eukaryota > Metazoa > Chordata > Mammalia > Rodentia > Muridae > Rattus > Rattus rattus. Next base: position 219,853,083 of record NC_046156.1, read on the forward strand.
CCCAGAGTACAAGTAGGGTCAAGACATGTCAAAAACCCAGAAATTTCATCCTGAGATCAGCAGAAATAGGATGGCTCCAGCCCCAACTACTTTAGCTTCCCAACCCCCACTCCAGGCCTGCATATCCTGGCCCATGCAGCCTGTGCCCCTTGAAGAGGGCCATGCAGCCTGGCAGCTACGGTGGGCTTCTCCTTAAAAGGTTATGTCCAGTAATATCTGAAATTCCTTCATATGTATATGAGCCATGCTCAGCACCCTGGCCCTGGCTGATGATGGACACTCTCCCTGGAGACTCCCTACCCACTCCCCAAAAGTTTAAATAGCCTTTGTTCTTCCAATAACTAAGCTATCTCACTGCAGCTGTCTCCTGAGAGTCTGTTCTCTTTGGTGCTCACTGGCCACCTGAAGTCTCCAACAAGTTGTTTCCTGCCTCACTCTCCCTATCAATACCCATTGGTTGTGATATCAGGTGGTCATGCTATTACAGGTGAGAAAGCAGTCTGATCTAGGAATGTCACTGCATGCTAGGTAGGCACTCTAGTAACTGAACTACAAGCCAGCTCAAACCAGGTTTTTTGACGCCACCACCTACACATCTTAGTTGGGTTTCCATATTTTCCTTGGATGTTTGTTTTCTATTTTCTATTGAACCAAGGGTGTTCTGAAGAACTCTACCACTGAACTGTATTTCTAGATGACCAAATACTTCAATGGCATAAACTACTGAGCACAAGCAAGAATACTGGGGAGCGGTAATAACTAATTTATAAAATGGCTAGAAGTACTGAGATGCATTAACTGGACACTTCTAGATCAGATACACACTAATCTTCAAAATAATGTTCAGATAGTCTACAGTCATATATACTGGTAGACACAGTTCTAACACATCCTTTTTGTACATACTTCAACTTGAATCTTATAATCAAGCAATGCTTGTATACCAGGGAATGCGTGGGAGGGGATTAAGCATAACACGTCCTGAGCATGGTGTGAACCTAGGGAAATGTGCACAGTTTTGTAATTTTAGACCCAGAGGAAGAAGTAGTGGTGGCCTTTCACGATGAAATTCAGCTTAGTAGCCTACCATCACAGACACTTGCCTAGGTTGTTTGGTGGAGACCATCCAACCCTGATTCCATGACTCCATTTCTGCATGCCAACTTGAATGTCTATGGAAATATAGATCCAATTTCATTACTTTAACTTCTTTTGAACACTTGTGTACTATGCCAGAACACTTGAGACCTCATGTGGCAGTTAGTGCTTGCTGAAAGCAGCCAGGAAACTAGGATAATAATGTCATGTTGCACATTTACATACTGACTTTTATTTTAGAAGAGTCCAAACACTATACTGTGAATACTTGGCCAGAGCTGATGTTCTGCCATTCTGCCTCCTAGAAACCAAGGACAAGTGGATCACAGGTGCAAAGCTTCTTCCAAGGACTTCACAGTACTCTGGGGCCAAGGCCATATAGACCAATTTTATAAATGATCATGATTATAGATACCAATCAGAGTTCTTATTTTAAATATAATGTCAATAGAAGAAATCTTCTACATTAGTCACCTTATGCCAAAAAGATTGTCAAAAGAAGTAGGTGAGGGATATTCAAAGCCCCATATGGGAAGTAATTAGATACCCAGCATTCTCCATTGTGTTCAAGTCATCCTTCACTGGCCCTGACACACTGAGATGCATCGATTTATTCTATTTTCTCCCTCTTCATTTAACAAAACAAAACATTCATTTCACTTATGCAAGCTTATGTAATTGTACATTTTAGAGAAAACAAACCAACAGTGGCTCCTTCCAGTTGTTTTCAAAGCTGCAAAGTTGGCCTGATCCACAATGTTCTTCTCAAAGTACTAGCTAAATACTTTAATGTCATGTAGCAAAGTGCTCTTATAAATTATTCTGTATGTAGAAAAAACCAAAAACAAATAAACAAAAACAAAATAAAACAAACAAAAAAAACTCTGCAAGACTTGGTGGGGTACATGTTTAGTGTACACACATCCATAGCATCAATCTCCAGCCCAAGGAAAGAGAAATAAGCAAGTTAAAGTGCACTGCTGTATAGCGAAAAGTCCACTGAGTACAAGGTTATGTGCTGTTCTTTCACACTAACAATAAAATATTTTGATATAACCTTAAAAATTATGAAAACAGAAAATGTCTATATTATAATGTAGAATATTGGAAGTGGTTGTGTGATAGTTTGTATGTGTTTGGCCCAGGGATGCTGCCTAGATGCTGCCATGCTCCCACCTCGATGATAATGGATTGAACCTCTGAACCTGGAAGCCAGCCCCAACTAAATGTTGTCCTCATATGAGTTGCTTTGGTCATGATATCTGTTCACAGACGTAAAACCCTAACTAAGACAGGTTGAATGTACAGATTTATTGCAAGCTCAACCAAACTCACGTTTGGAGTAGAAGGAAATGGAGACAATTTGATAAACTGTTTCTAAATTTGCTTTAAAGGTAAATAAGTAACTGTAGTAAAGACATTTCTATAAAAGGGTAAAATAATGGGAAAACATTTTGTAGATCAAATATTTAATTAAAATAAGATACAGATAATGAGAGACTGTTACATACATCATTTGGATACGTGCCAGTGATCCCAGCACTCAGAAAGTGGAGGCAGGATAGCCAAGAGTTCAAGGTCAACCTGGGCTACATGAGATCCTGTCTCAAAAAAGTGGGGTAGAATTTCACCATGTAAAAGGAGCTTGTGAATGAACAAGTTGGTTGTCATAATACTTAGGGAAAATTACATTTAACCCTATGTTAGATAAATTCTCAACTCTATTAGATAGTCCAAGTCTACATCAATATCTACCTCAAATAGCACTAAATATTCTAAACTGATTTTTGAAACTTGAGGCTATACATAAATTCTAAAAAGACAATATAGGCATTTACTTACTTTGATAGGAAAGAATTTTCTATAAGCAAGCATTTAAAAAAATTCCCCAGAGAAAAAACTTATTAACAGTGATTTCATAAAATTAAAAACTCTATCAAAAGTCACCACAAATTTAAAATTTTCAGGCTGGAATACAGCCTGTGCTATATGTGTGTGCTAAACACATGTGAATCTTTGGCCTTTGAGCTACAGCACTACCAAAAAAAAGGTTTTAGAGATTTGCTTTTTTGTTTTTTTGTTTTTTTTTTTCCAGAGCTGGGGACCGAACCCAGGGCCTTGCGCTTGCTAGGCAAGTGCTCTACCACTGAGCTAAATCCCCAACCCCGAGATTTGCTAAGTAAAAAATAGCAACAAATATTTCAAGTTATGAGGTAATGAGGTAACTTATGAGGTAATATTCCCAATATGCTCACCTAATAACCTCCTGAAAATATTTCCACTGAAGTTTTGTTATAAATTTAACAAAAGGAAATCATTAACACATGGGATGGGACTATTCTGGAAATCAGAAAACGTTTAGTTTTTAATAATGAAATGCATATAATCTATTTCAAATTAAGTGAAAAGCTAATATGATACATAAATCCTAATTTTTTCAATGAAATTAAAATTCCTGCCCAACATTGTAAAAAGAGAGAGAGAGAGAGAGAGAGAGAGAGAGAGAGAGAGAGAGAGAGAAAAGAAAGAAAGGAAGGAAGGAGGGAAGGAAGGAAGGAAGGAAGGAAGGAAGGAAGGAAGGAAGGAAGGAAGGAAGAAGAAAAGAAAGAGAAAGAAGGAAGTTAGGGCATGGTTTTAATTTTAATTTGGCTTTTCTATATTTTGTATTTTAATAAGCTTTAAGTAAATTTGAAGAAAATATACAGATGCATGTTTAGTGAGTGCTATGCAATGTTCTCATACACCCAGGTCAATGCTCAGAGCCATCCTGTAGTATATTTTCTCCACTATTCATTAGAAATTGAGGTTCACAAAAAACTGGCAGGGCTTTGGCTGGGCTCTAACAGGCCAGCTTCAATGTCTTCTCTCCATAACACATTATATGGCTTCTTTATCCTAGAAGGGAGTTCCTCTCCAAAGCCTCAGTAGGAGAAGTTAGAGGGAGAAAGGAAAATTTTTACTCATAGAACCCATAACCCAACTAAATTCTTCAGGAAGAAAGTGAAATCCAGAAGTTTCATGCAAGGTTAGGAAGTGAAGGCATGTTAGGAATCACCAGAATTAACATGCACAATGACACAATGTATCATTTAGGCCATGAAAAGGGCAATTGTAAATAGTTACTTTAAAAATTCAAATGGTGATATATAGTTTTTAGATAAGATTCTTTAAAATCAGCTCACACAATTTTCTTTCCTTTCATAGTACTTTGAGCTTTCTGCCACTCCCATACCCTGCCATCAGAAGACAAAATAAGATGGGCTTGCCTTAGGTTGGTAAAGTTTTTAGAAGCAAATACATTGTGGTAAAATCTTTATCTCAAAATCTCTTTCATCACGTTCTATATTCCTTCACTGTGGTCTCCAGCCAATGAAGTAATTACTCTTTATATACAGTATATGACCCGAAACTGCGATGGGTAATGGAATTTCTCTATGTTGCATTCCAATATTTCACACGTTCCCCCTTATGTTCAATACTTTATTAGTAGGGAATAAATTGGTACATTTCTTTTATTGTCATTTTTGCTTTCTTTTATATGCCAGTTTAGATGAAAGAAATACCACAGAGTAGTTAATCATCCAAAGGTTCAGTACTGACATTGGTTTAAAAAATGATTAATATTTCTTTCAAATCTGTAAAAAATGTTACCCATAGTAAACACTGAAAAAGAGAAAGTGGGGAACGGTCTTGAATACATTGGCATAGGAGACAACTTCTTGAAAAGGACACCAATTAGGTAGGCATTAAAATCAACAATTAATAAATGGAACCTCATGAAACTAAAAAGCTCTATAAGGCAAAGGACACCATCAAAAGTACAGAATGGCTGCCTACGAAGTGGGGGAAGATCTTTACCAGCTCCATATCTAGCAGAGGGCAGATATCCAAAATATATTTTAAAAAAAAACCCAAGAAACTAGATATCAGCAAACCAAATTATCCAATTAAAAACTGCAGTTCAGGCCCAAACAGAAAATTCTCAACAAGGGAACCTCAAATGGCTGAGAAGCATTTAAAGACATGTTCTGCATCCTTATCTAGCAAATTCAAATCAAAACAACTCTGAGAATACATCTTATAGCTGTCAAAATGGCTAAGACCAAAGACACAAGTGACAGCTCATTCTGGTAAGGATTTGGAGCAAGGTGAATACTCCTCTATTGCTAGTGGAAGTACAAACTGGTACAGCCATTTTGGAACTCACCGTGGCAATTTCTCAGAAAATTGGGTATAAATCTATCTTGAGACCCAGCTATGCCACTTTTGAGCATATACCCAAAGGATGCTCTACCATACCACAAGAACATTTGCTCAACTGTATTCATAGAAGTTTTATTTTTTAAAATCGAAAACTGGAAAAAACCTAGCTGTCCCCCAAGAAGAATAAAGAAAATATGATATATTCATGTAATAGAGTATTACTCAGCTATTAAAAAACAATGACATCATGAAATTTTCTAGTAAATGGGTGGAACTAGAAAAGATAACGTGATGCAGGTAGCCCAAACTCAGAAAGATAAAAATGGAATGTACTCACTCATAAGTGGATATTAGCTATAAATTAAAGGATAATCATGCTACAATACACAGACCTAAAGAAGCTAAGTAACAAGGAAGGCTCAAGGGGGGAACACAAAAATACCACTGAAAAGAGGATAAACAATAGACATCATGGAAAGTTGGGGAGAGGGGATGAGAATAGGAGGCATCAGGTATGAAGGGGATGGAGGCAAAAACAGTACCGGGAGAGACAACAGGAATGGCGGGACATCTCTGGAGCAAGCTACATACCTAAGGCAGTGTAAACTCCCAGAAACCAAAAACGGTGATCCCAGCTAAGACTCCTAGCAATAGGGGGATATGTAACCAGGCAAGACTTCCAGGGGAGGGATTGGGACACCAACCCAGCCACAAGACCTTTGTCCTACAATTTTTCCTGCCTATAAGATGTGCTAGGGTAAAGGCAGTGTGGAAATTGTGGAAGTGGCTAATTAATAACTGGTCCAGCTTGAAACCCATGCCATGAGAGGGAGCCCATGCCTTATACTTCCTGAAGGGCCAGGAGCCAGAGGTTGTATAGCTCAGAGACCCTTGAAAGAACAAAACACAAATGAAAAAAAAATGAAATGATTCCCAATGATATTCTACTCTACTCTTAGATTGGTGCCTAGCCCCATTATCATCAGAGAGGCTTTACCTAGCAACTGAAGGAAACATTAGCCAGAGCTTGGGGAATCCTGAGAAGAAGGAAAGGAAGGATTACAGGAACCAGAGGGATCAAGGACACTAGAAGAAAACCTACAGAGTCAACTAACCTGGGCCTATCTATAGGGGCTCACAGAGACTGAACTGCCAATCATGGAGCTTCCACAGGCCTGGCCTAGGCCCTTCATATCTATGCTACAGTGCATAGCTTGGTCTTCTTGTGGGCGTCCTAAGAGTGGGAGCAAGAGCTGTCTCTGACTCTGTGCCTGTTGTTTGCTTCCTTCCTCTTACTGGGTTGCCTTTTCTAGCCTTAATAGAAGAGGATGTGCCTCATCTTACTGCAACTGCAACTTGATATACCATTGTTGGTTGACACTCATGATGGAGACACTTATCTGAAGAGAAATGGAGCAAGAGTGGATGAAGCAGAGTTGGGGAGAGACTGGGAGGAGAGGAAGGAGGGAAAACTGCAGGCAGGATACAAAATAAATAAAATTAAAACAATAAGAAAGAAAACAGTTATATCTGTAAATCTGAGAATGTGATTTAAATTGCATTAACTTTTTCTGATTCTATGTAACTTTTAATGTTTGTCTATTAATGACTGTAAAATTGGGATCTTGATTCTCTCAGAAAATTCATGAGATTCTTTCAAAAACGTAGCTACTTCTTCATTTTGAGAATTTAGGAAAAACTGGAAGGCCAACCAATGACTCAACAGTAGCACTTAAATATGTGGTAAATCATATTCATGAACACGTCAGGTATAATGACAGATTATCCCTTCCCTTCTACTGGTCTTATTCTGGATGAGGACAGGAAGCCAAAGTGATGGACATCAGGGATGTGAACTATGGGTCTCACTCTTCATATTGACCTACAATTCTCCTCAGCCATGGATGCAGTTAGGGATTTGCCCACCTGGTCACTGTCAACTTATTGACATCACAGAATATAAATCTGGTGAACACCTGCCCATGCTGTGCTTTTCACAGCAGATGTAAAATATTCCAAATATTACTCTTACAAGTACTGATTGTACTTCACTTGCTAGACTTGAGAAAGTGTCAGTCTTGAACTGGAAGAGACTTTGATTTATTTTTTCACCCTTCCAGAATAAATATCTGTTCTTTTTTGCTCTTGCTCATTTCTTTGATATAAAGTAACCTTATGCTTTCCAGCACAATTTGAAAAAAACACTGTTGTGCATTTGAACATGATGGTAAAGATTATTGTAGAGCAACAACTCAGAGAAGAGCTGTGCAATGTGAAATGGACTTACAAATATCAGGCAGTGACGTAAGCTTGGATGATGACGGAAACCAGGAGGAAAAAAAGAAAATAGAAATGAAAAAGGATGTTAATAGAACAAAAAGAAATAGGAAGGAGGGAAACCGAGAAGAGATTAAAGAGGAGGAAGAGAGAGGGAATCTTAAGCTGGATAGCAAATCTAACACAGATCTCTGCCCCACACAAGGGTATATAGTCACACTGTTCTTTGAGAAAAGTAGTCAGATTATAAATACCTTTTCCAAAAACTGGTTATAATCAACATTTTTTTCTACTCCTTTCAAGTTTTGCTATATCACTGAGGCAAAAACAAAACAAAACAAAACAAAAAAACAAAAACAAAAAAAAATCAAAAGGGCTGACATTCACCAAGATGTAACTAGTTTGCCATAAAATTCTGTTTAGATAAGCATGGGTCTGGGCATTTGGAATGTGTTTTATGTTTTGTTTGCTCCATATTCTATGCTAAGGAGAGTTTGGTTCCCCACTTTCCACAGTTAATTCAGTAAGATGCCATTCAATTCTGTACCGCTAACTCATGTAAACTATATTGATAGGACATAAAGATTGGTTAGGGACACACAAAGAAAGGATCAGATGCTTTTTCCCCTGCCAACATTTCTTTCACTTTTAGATACAGAAAACCATGTTTCAGCCCAAAATCTAGAATACTGAAATGTTCACAGAGAACAGCTTGGCAACTCGAAGTCCCTTGGCGACCGAATCTTAGTTAAGTGTCTTCCTCAGCTCCTACAACAGCAAATGTCACCAGGT